>NC_081192.1:79714543-79867043 GCF_902713425.1 Acipenser ruthenus
TTATTATTATTATAAATATATGCTTCGATATTTGAAGTAGTTATGATATTACATGAACTTATCCATGTTTATGCTCGCTCTTCTATCACCCCCCCCCCCCCCCCCCCCCCTCCCCCCAGCGTTCCAGTACTTCTTGATTTAGGATTACACCAATTACACCACTGCATTACTATGTGTAGTTGTTGGTGTGTCTATGTGCTATGATTGTTTGGTGACTTTTGCTTTAAAGTATTGACTTTCTGAGGCCGATCTGGCAACTTTCAGATCTGAAAAGTTGGCTATCTGTCGGTAATGTGTTCCGAACCTTTGAAGGTCAAAATGTACCCTTCATTGCAGCCCTACTTCTAAGCCATTGTACTTCCCTTTACGGATTATTTTAGTAGTAGAAGCCACTTGAGGGTTGTGAGAAGCACTCCAAATTGCATTCTTGTTTTTAGGAATCTTTGAGATCAGTGACGGGTGCGTTTTTTTTTTTTTTTTTTTTGGATAGAGCAATTATTTCAGCCTACGTGGCTATGTTTACATAAAACACTAAACACACACTTCTGATCTCCATGAGTAAAACTGGGTGATCATGTAACTGTATACAGAATGTGTCAAAATACAGTACAGTTGATGCAGGCATTTTGAAGTGACATTTCCTTGATATTAAGCAGAGTGTGATAGTAACCAAAGTGATATCATCAGGAGCTTGTTTCCATTGACACCCATTATATTTTGGTCGGGACATTGATGATAATAAGCAGAGTGTGATATTAAGCGGGTTTGACTGTATTATATCAACTTGTTTCTTTTCTTCTTTCTTGTTCAATTACCAATTTACAGCTTAGTAGACTGTATGCATTAATAATTAATCAGTGTGACAGTAAGTGCAGTGCAGTCCTGTGCATCAGATTACCACCCACTATCTGAGGGTTTCATTACATGCTAATGGGTGAATCTACTGAAACACCCAACTGGAGAATTGCCAGAGCGGTTCCGCACTGACAAAGAGCTTTAATAAAATCAGATAGTCCGAACCAGTCCCCCACAGTCTAAAAGAGTCATACTAACTAAAACTGACTGCTGTGGTTTTTGTAAGCTACACAGCACACCAGAGCTCTCCTTGGTGAAGAACATACCTGTTTCAGCTTACAATTTCAAAGTGGGAGCTGGGACAACAGTAACACAACATTCATTAGAGTAGCTGGGGAGACAATCTATTAAAAAAATGTGGGCAAGATTACATTGATTTAGCCCATGCTCTAAATCACAATCTAATTCAAATATTTAAGAATTATAAGAATTAGTAGATAGTTCAAGGTCATGCAATATTCAAGGCCACCACTGTATGCAATTGCATGACATTGAACTATCTACTAGTTTTTATAATTCTTAAACTTTTGAATGTTTTATTTGGTTGAACTGTTACAAATTATATGTAAAGCTCCACAGACTTGAATAGCTGTCTATTGAAAACAGTTATCTGTTCGGTACCTTTCTTGTATGGTGTTTGATAGATTTGTCTTCATTATCACAGTTAATGCTTTCTATTAACACATTGCATAATACAAGTTTCTATGAAAACTACTCTGCACACCTGAAGCCATCACTGCCCTTACATCATATCTTCAGTTATAATGGTCTCTATTCACAGAACTTTAAGGACTTTTTTGAAGAGTATTTATTAACATTGAATTAAACTGTGCATGGAAAAAAGGTTTCATGAAGGGATTTAATTATTCAAAATGGGCTTGAAAAAAAAAGTTCTTAACAAAACATTTCTTTAAACAGTTACGTAAATAGGCCACATTCACTTGTAAGTAAGTGGCATTCAGCAGATACTGTTACAGTATCAAGCCCCTTGTCAGAGTAACAACTTGTTAACTCTTAATTACAACTCATCATTAACTTGAGGGAATTCTATCACACACAAATGCCTTAAATTGTAACAGTTTAACCACATGGAACGCAAATGGTAATAAAATGCAATATTTGTTCACAGTCCCTGTATATATTTCTTTACATATATACTGAACAAAAAAAAAGTTTAGCAACATCTTTAAGGATTTGGTATATTACTGAAGTAGGCAAATGCATTAAAGTAGATGGCGGAGCTAACATCCAGTCAGATCTGTGATCCCAATGGGTTCTGTGACACTCTACCCATGCAGAGTAAGGTATCATTACACAGATGCTGACCAGTCATCTTTGAGCAGGCATTTTAAGGCTATGAAAGAATAAGGAACTGTCTTTGAATGGAAGGACAGATGAAATACATCCAGATTTAAAATCATCATGCCACGAAGGAAAAGTCCACCAACCATTGATCGTAACCAGGAACAGCATCAGATCTAAACAAACAACGTCCTGCCATGGCCAGCCCAAGCTATGACCAGTCATCTAATTGAACCCATGTGGGGGATGACTTTGGGAGACACATGCACTGCAGGTGCAACGTCTTTCCTCTTCGTCAGATCCAGCACCTGATTGTGAGTATTTGGCATATCTGCACAACAGGTAAGTTACTCTTCATCACTCTGTGTGGCAGTTAGCAGAGCTAATTCAGAGCTTCTGTTATTTTGAGAAAAAAAGCAATGTCTTCATCTGATCATCTACAGCAAACTGTAACTGTAATGAAACATGCTGAAAAAGCAGGCATTGCTAAACTCTTTGTGTTCAGTATGTTTAAGGGTGTGCAGGGAGGTGTTTTTATACTTGCTGGACAGTAGTCTTCTGGACAGACTACTTGTGTGTGTTGCAACACTTTGTAACTGCAGAACATAAAAGAAAACCAGACATGACCTGAAGAAGAATTTTTTTTAAAAAACACACATAAAAATACAATAGCAAAACTGGGTTAAAAAAAAAATCAATTCCTTTACTAATGATTAATGAAAAAGGCATTTATAGCTTAAGTTTATTATTATTATTATTATTATTATTATTATTATTTTTATTATTTTTATTTAAAAAGGAAGCTTCATGATCTGCACATCTTTTACTATATAATATATAGTGACACTCATTTGTGGCTTTTACAGTTCATTCCAATCCAGGACTGTGTTCTAATCAGGTCCTTAATTTTGTATTTGAATACCTAGGTTCAATTAAACAAGTAAAGACCTGTATGAAACAAGCCTCTGGACTTCTCCATTCAATAATTAAGGAGCTAGTTGGAACGAGGTCCTGGACTGGAATGGATTAAAAGTCACAAGTGAGGACCACAGGTACATTATCAACTTGCCAGTAAAGAGTTAAATGCGAGAATGTGCATTAATTAGCATAACATCTCTCATCAGAAGCAGCAGGTAGACTAGCAGCGGTATCTCAATTGTGCCGGCTGATCCTGTGACACAGGGGTTGTAATGTGGTACCCAGTGTAAAACAAATTAGTTTTGCAACCAGTCTACTTAAGAGGTACTCCTGAATATTATAGTTAGCATAGGATTATGATGCTCCCCCTTTTAATTAAAATTATAAAACACAATTTTAATACCATTTTTTCCAACCTTATTTCAGAAAGAGTTGCTCAGTGTAAACGGACCACGCTCTTAACGATTCATTGCTTTGCCATCCTTCCCATAGCCTCTGCTGTCCAGTCAGTTCTGCAGCTCTTTTCCCACTCACCTGTAGGCAGTGGCTTGCTCTGCTGGGTCACTCGGCTCACGTTCTGCTGCAGGATATTCAGGCATTCCCCAAGGCAGCTCAGTGTAGCAGCTGAGGTAGCTTTGAGGAGCAGCAGGTCCTGATCCAAGGCTGACAGAGACCCTCTAGTTGGGAGAGACTCAATAGAGTGCACAAGGTTCTTCTGCTGGCCCTCTGCCTGGCTCATTATCTGTACAACAAAAAAGCATATAGATGCATAAGTAAAAAAAATAAAAAACTACAACTTCTTTAAGCTGGAAATGCAATGAGTTTCTCAGTACTCGCCCTGTAGATCAGGTAGCGAGTGTTAACATGACAATTAGTGTACATTGGTAAATTGCTAATAGGATTTTGTTAAACCTGGAGTCCCCCCGAGTGGTTCCTGTTTGAAGAAACTCTTAGTAAGATATTTCACACAAATGCTACTGCCTTCTTAAATACAAACATCAATGTACACTACTGAAGTAATTACAAATTAAAAAAAAAAAAAACCATGCAAAAGGTGCCAGGAGTCTATTTATAATTCTTCTGCATGACTTATCCAAATACATGTTCATTCATTTTTTTTAAATGTTCCAGTGTCATGTGTTATAAAAGAAACCCTCTATGCCAGGGGTCTCCAACACTGTTCCTGGAAAGCCCCTATCCAGCAGGTTTTATAGGTGTCTTTACATCATCAGTGGATAAAGATCTGGAACACCTGTTAATCTGGACTAATTACGCCAATAATTGATGCAATTAAGTAACAGAGATTGGTTGAAACGAAAACCAGCAGCCACAGTAGCTATCCAGGACCAGGGTTGGAGACCCCTGCTCTGTGCTTTATCTTGTTGACAGGAGAGACAGAGTACTGTATATCTTTGCCTGAGAAGAAAAAAGGAAGAAAGCAAAGTAATTTCAAAAGCCATTTTTGATACTGTAAAACAACAAGCACATTTTCCCAAGGACTGTGACAGGGCAGAAGCCCTGCTGCTGTAAAAAGTTTTTGGGGAATGCAAGGTTGGCAGGGGTGGGGTTAAATATGTCCCTGCCAACAATCACAGTTCTGGCCATTCCCCAATTAGGTAACTGAATGCTAATTGGAGAATGGCCACATGTATATAAGGGGGGCAAATCCTTTGTGTGTGAGTGTGCGTTTGCACTATTTGATAACTTGTTAGTGAAGGCTAATGCCCAGCTTGCAAGTGTTTTGTTCTTTTGCTAAAATCTTTATTTTGGCTCTCGTGCCGTGTTTGTTTGTCTTTGTTGTTTATATAATAAACGTGCGCAAAAGGCGCTTCACTGCAGCTTTCCAAGCCTCTGAGTCTCCTTTCTGACACTATCCTGCTACAAGGACCATTTCAGTTTTTAAAACAATTTTCAAAGCACTTCTGCCAGTGAGTAGCATTACTGGAATTATACAGGTGTCACAATAGTCAAATAGAAGGACTCGCCATATAGTAGGAAAATATTGAAGGCGTTTTGGAAGAGCAGGCATTTTTTGTTTAAAGTTTTACCTTACTCTCCCACCACCTCTTGGAAATGTTTGTTTAATGTCACTTTCAGTGAATATAGATTGATTGGCTGATAGTAATTTACTGTAATGATTTATAATAGCATTTAAATATTTTGGCCCCAATTTTCCAGTGGGCCGGAAAGATGAGGTATTATTTATTAAATTTAGTAAGGCCCAAAAATGATCCTGAGATAATACAGAACTGGATGAAGCCTCTCTGATCCACTGCACCAGACTGCAAAACCTCACAGCGCCACTGCATATTTTCACTGCCGTTATTATTTATGCCTCTGGTGTTTACAGGCGACCAGACAGGTCAATGTTTTGCATTTCAAATGGCTGCTTTATGTTCCGTCAATCAGAGCATTCCATATGACATAATATGAAGATGGCATTCTGAGTTCTAAGTATGGAAAAAAGGGCACGCTTTTTTACTTTATCTTAATGATGAAGTGTTCACTTACAATCCGCCAGTCACATTTCAAATCAGCCGAGTCTTTTACCATTGATTTACTGTTACAAAAAATACAAATGAACAATGTCCTTCGTTCTAAGGTACGTCAACTGGGGTTTTTCCATATAGGAACATACTATATAAATATCAATATTGGGTCTCCTTGGATATACTTTAAGATAATAGGCCCCAGTTTCCACTGTTTTAATGATGAGACATGACATTTTCATTTTACTCTTAAATTATATTTATTTTCATATTGAATGCCCCTTAAACATTTATATTTAACTCAAATCAAGGGGCATTTCAACAGAAATGAATACATGGAAAGTGGAAAGCCCAGCCCACAGTATCTTACCTTCAGATACATATTTGTATTAGTTAGAAAGTAATATACCTGTGCCTTTCCAAACTGACAGGCTGGGTGTCCAGATCACTGCTTTGGTAGCATTGTCTTCAGGTTTTTGTATCCTTGAATGTACAGCAAACCGAGTGGAAGCTTGATGCCAATCAAACTTGCATGAATATAAATGCATTGCCTCAAAATATATGCGTCCCATAGTTGTGAAAACAATCTCATGGCTGGAGGTGTAAAGTAGCAGATAATGTACCACTGCTTGATTAATTGACACTTAACCAGGGCACTGATAATAAATCAAAGAAACAGAAGGCCGTCTGCCCAATTTCTGTAATATACGGATAATTGGCCTTAAGAGCCTCCTTTTAAAAGCTGAAGGAGTCACAAGCATCGTTGCCTCTTGCAGCATAAGGAAATCCACAATGAAATATATTCTGCTACACTGAACAGGGAAAGTAATGAGTATGAACAGACCTGAATACATACTGCCGACTCCAGTTAGTGCAGATGGGTACAACCATGGAAGCAGAAACCCAGCAGCAAGAGTTTAGAGGAAAACAGAAATATCCAATCAAAATCAATTTTACACATAATCCAAAAGAATTCTGCTAAAAACCTGACTTGCAATGTTCATACCTTTTATTACTCATCTCAACTTTAAAATTCCTTTTTATTTGTTGTTTGCCTTACTGGTTTATGATTTAATTATTTTGTAATAATCTCTCTCTACCTGGCTTTGAGCTTGCCTGAGTTCTGGCACTAAATAGCCTTTCTACCAGCCCAACCACTCAAATGCCTGCAAACACCATAACAGTTAGGGGAATGTAAAAATGCAAACCGCTAAAGTATATGTATGAATATATAGAGAATACATATAGAGAGATGTTTTCTAATATACAACACCCACTCTGTTTAATCATTCCAACCCGGGTTTAAAATATATTTCCCTCATTAGGTTAGATTTGCTTCAAGTATAGATGTGTTTTAACAAAATATTGGACAAAGACTGTATGGGTTTATCACTGAGCCTTTGAATAAAACCACTAAGCATACAGTGGCCAGTTCAGTTATTTCCATTTAAATTCAGGCCATAATGGACATGCTAATAGTCTCATATTAACTGTACCATGCTTGGACTAAGCCTGACCTCTCTCTGTTTCTAAAAATTCCCCCTGCACAAGCAGGTTTCAGACCCTATTTACCTGCCAAGGCTAGTTTTTTAATTAATATGAAACTCTACTGAAAGCGCTTTTTCAAATTCTCCGCATGAAGTCATTTTTTGCCAGATTCAAGAGAGCCTCGAACCGGTATCTTTTCGGTTAAGCAAAAAGCTTACATCCCAATTTTTATAACTAAGCTCTCATTATTTTCTTAATATAATGAGGTACATACTCCTGTCTTTCTTAAAGCACCTTCCATTGGTTATCATTCACAGTTGATACATAGCAAATACAAATCCCACTTTTAACACTAGAACCGCCGAGATTTCGGACTACTACCGACGCACCCACAAAATGTGCGGCTCCATTTTAAAACGGCGTCGATATGAAAATGAAAAACAAACAATCGGATACAATTTAATATTTTTATTTATGAACATCATACATAACATTTTCAGAGCAGAAACTCCATATTTACATTGAAATTTTTCTTATTTTCTTCAAAAAGAGCACATATACATAAACATGAAAAACTGCAATTAAATAAACTTTACGCAATAAACTTCTGTGTAAACAGGTGTAGAAAGGGGTATGCACATATCAAATTATAAAACATAAATAACTAGTTATGAAAATAGCATAAAACAAAAATATATCATAACTTATGCAACATGAAAGCTGTGTGGTCCAGTGGTTAAAGACAAAGACTTGTAACCAGGAGGTCCCCGGTTCAAATCCCACCTCAGCCACTGACTCATTGTGTGACCCTGAGCAAGTCACTTAACCTCCTTGTGCTCCGTCTTTCGGGTGAGATGTAATTGTAAGTGACTCTGCAGTTGATGCGTAGTTCACACACCCTAGTCTCTGTAAGTCGCCTTGGATAAAGGCGTCTGCTAAATAAACAAATAATAATAATAAAAAGTGCTTTGAGTGAAACAGAGTTCTGTCTGTCTGTTCCGAGTTCTACTACAGCTTTCTAAGTACAATCTACGCAGAAAACACACTTTTCAACTGTACCAGTGCATTTGCACAGACTGCCTTTTCACAATGGGCGGAGACATCAAAAGACATCAAAAGTTCTGTTTTCATTGCAACCTGGCATTGTCTTTTATTCCATGTGTCAGTGGGCGCAGCGCTGGCTGAAAGTTGAGGGGCATTTGCCAGCCGGCTTTCATGTCTCTTATCAAAATGTTTCTGCCGTAGCTCCAGAGCTAGCCGCAAAATGAAGTCCCTTCAAGTGCACTCCTTGTAAAAAAACCAAAGCATTGATGGCTGCCAGGTTCAAAACATTATAAAAAACAGCCGCAGGCCACCTGCGAGTACCACCTTTGACAGAATACAGCCGTGCCATTTGATCCAGTATATCCACACTGTACTTCGTTTCATTGTAAAATGCAACTGTCTCTGGCTTTCGTTTAGCATCAGTCCCGATGGTCACTGATTTGTGCAGACACTCAGGGTGGCAAAGTCGTTCTGCCTGAGGAGTATAGTGGAGTGCAGGGGGGCTCGCACGGCTTGAGCTGTGAACTCTCATCTTGCCTTGTTCACAGTCCCTACCAAGGTTTTTTTTTTCTTCAACTCCCTGGCCAAATGGGGAGACATTTCGTCCTTTGCCCAAGTATGGCTCCATCAGCCTCAGAACAACACTGTCTCCCAGTCTCTCACCAGCAGGGTGCGTTTCGTCCTTTCCCAGGTAGGGGAAACCATTTACAAGGTATTTGGAATCCACGTCAGCTGCAAGCCAGAATCTGATGCCAAACTTATCTGGTTTGTTGGCCATGTACTGTGTCCAGCGACAGCGTGCCTTTGTGGGAAACAGCTGCTCATCCACGGTGATGTTAGGTTCAGGCTTATAGCAGGTAATGCTGTTTGTGATGAAGCTGTCCCTGGCAAATTTGTTTGTAATAAGTCGGGCTGCTCTTGTTGTTCTCAAATCAAAATGTATGAATATCAGGATTTACCGAAAGCGATTCTGTGACATTGTTTCCTTGAAGAAGGGAAGACCCCACTCTTGTGACCAGTAGCTCTCCACATAAATGGTTTTGCCCGCATATGCGCCATGCACATACAGGATTGCAATGAAAGCTTGTAATTCCTCCAAAGACAGTTCCCAGGGGTTAACATTCAGTACCCACTGTGCCTCTGCCACGGTAGTGCTGAATATGAAGCTGCAGTTGCATAGAGATCAAAAACAGAAATGCACTGAGTGGGGTATCTATGTTTTGTTTTGTGTGCAGCGTTGGGCCTGAAGCTTCAGACAAAACATTTTCTGATGTGCGTTTTCTTAAAGCCTCATCACCGGGATTTATAATTTTCCAAACTGTCCTGTCTTTGCCTGTCTCCTGAATTACGCTTGGAGAAGCTGATGCAGCAGGTGTAGTTGTCCTTGGTGCTGGTGGTGCTGAAGCAGCAGATGCAGGAGGAGCCGCAGGGACAGCAGCTGTTTCTCCAGTACTGGATCTGGATCTGGATCTGCCACGGCCACGACCTCTCCCTCTATCCCTAGTCGGCACTTGTTGTGTTTGACCTGCAGGTAAATCCGGCTCGGTGTCCTCACTTTCACTGTTGGAACTGCTGGTTTCGACAGACCAGGATGTGTCACTGTCGTTATCACTCGCCCCGCCATCAGAATCTCCTTCAGCCAAATCATGTAAAAGTTCAAGCACTTCTTCCGTATTCATCTCGTCCTCGTACTCTTCTTTGAACCATCTTCTCAGTCAGTACACAGATAATAATGAATTGGAGTGCCCACAGCAGAGTCTAATAAATGCTAACACCAGCCAGCCTGTCACCAGCCCTAAACCTAATACAAAATAATTAGCATATAGGTGACTGATCAAGGTGTTTGCAACATTCTCGAGATTGAATTACAAAGGACACTACAAACTTACTGAGCTGATTCAGAGGACAGGCAGACGAGAATAAAGTAGCGCAGCTATATCACACTGTACTGTGATTCAATGTGTATATTTTGTGACAATTGCTAATAAAATAAATAATAATAATATATGATGTGTAGAATTATTATTATTTTATTTCTTAGCAGATGCCCTTATCCAGGGTGACTTACAATTGTTACAAGATATCACATTATTTTTTTTTACATACAATTACATTATTTTTTTACACATTATTTTTACATATAATTACCCATTTATACAGCTGGGTTTTTACTGGAGCAATCTAGGTAAAGTACCTTGCTCAAGGGTACAGCAGCAGTGTCCCCCACCTGGGATTGAACCCACGACCCTCCGGTCAGGAGTCCAGAGCCCTAACCACTACTCCAGCACTCGACGGTATATAATATATTCTTTCACAATGACTTTGATTTTATTACAAAGCCCAGACTAAATTGTCGGCTATATTGTATTGATTTCAATATGCCGCATAAACTACGGGTCTGGCGGTTGAAGAAGCAAGTGCTTATAACATTCATTTTTACGATTCTGCAGCTGAAACACTGTATGGGTATTTAATTCAAATATTTAGTAACACTTAAGAACGGACATGCACGAGATATTCACATACGCGGAGATATTTAAATTTGAATTGCAAAAGCCGTTCAAAAAGCGGCTATGGCGGTGCTAGTGTTAAGAGCCAACAACGAATTCTGCTTTGAGGTGCCAAAGACTAAGCCTTATATTTTGAAGGTCTAATGCCCTTCCAGAATTATATTGTGTGTCTGAGACAAACTTTTAATTCTTTTACTTTTACGCTCTACAGTTTCCCTGTAAATAAATACCTCTGTATACTACTGCAGTAAAACTTAAATAAATGCAACACTGTGGCTTTTTAGTTTTAAATGTAATTCTGTCCAACAGTTGCTTTTTCTTTTGTAATACAAAAGCCTCCTTATTTTTGGCTCACAAAAATCATCCCAATTAAAGTCGCTACCATCCTGATAAGAACCGATACTGTAGACAACTTTCCTAATTTAAATGAAATGCTCGCTTCGGCTGCCAAGTTTTCATTAATTTCTATAATATAATATAGAGAATGGACATTACACCATAATACACTCTTATTCTGGCACCAAAAGGTATTTCATTAGTTAATTCTGCTCATTATAGAAAGACCTTGGATTCAAAACTGCTTATTACCAACGAATCCCGCTTCAACTGCCAAAACCTATTTTTTCATGCCCAGCACAACCTTGCTATGGGCAGGTAAAGAAGAGGTCACAAATTAGTTATTTTCCTTCAGTAGGTCCACTGTGTACTAAAGGTTATCAAATACAATTTACACTTTATTATCTTATATTCAAACATAACACTTCCTCTGTTGTAATAAAACATTTACACTTCTATTCTGTTTGAATTATTCTGGAATACCTCTGCTTAGCTTAAAGACTACTTTCAGATCAAGCTTACTTCTTTTCTGAATAAGGAACTTAACTGTGAATCCATTAAACTATAGGCTTGTTAATATTGAGAAATATAGCAGCATTATTAAGACTTCTGTAGTTATTACTATTTTTGATTAGACTAAAGCCCCAAACAGGCAAAAACACTTGTTAGTTCAAATATTCTGTTCCTTATTATATCAAAATACTTTTTAAAACCCCTGTGCTTAGTTGTAATAAAATCAAATAGGTATAAACATTGTTCTGTCTAGAAAGGGTTGCTTTTTCTTTTTGTTAATTTGTAATACCTAGCCTCTGTGTTTAGTTCCCCAAAAATTATGACTTCATTTCCAAGCTAATTAAACCAGATTCCTGCTTCTAACACAGGCTTCTGCGAGCAGTAGTGCTTATTAATTTAACAATGACACTTGTTCAGTTTTCTTAGTTCAAATCCTTGTAACCAGTTCATAATTTGCTGCAATATTATTTATACTGGTTTTATATTCTTTAAAACACAGTAAATTTATTACAGTATTCTGACAGTGTCAATTAGTTTATGAACTTCTCTTATTTTTAACTGTAATATGTTCTTTCAACAATATTTATTTTATTTGTATAACAGTTTAACCCTTTGCGGTCCTATGTCGGACCTGGTCCGACATTGCAATTATTCCTATCCGGTCCAATGTCGGACCCTGCCAATGTCGGACCCATCCAGGAGGAGCTAGCAGACAGACAGGTCGAGATACGGGAGAGGATGGTGGAGTCAGAGGTGGAGAAGGAGAGGAAAATCTGAGCGTCATCAGCATAGAAATGGTATGAGAAACCATAGGATGCGATGAGGGGGCCCAGGGAGCGGGTGTAGAGAGAGAACAGGAGAGGACCCAAGACTGACCCTTGGGGGACTCCTGTTGAGAGAGGGCGAGGTGTGGAGGTTGCTCCACGCCAGGTTACCTGGTAAGTGCAGTTGGAGAGGTAGGAGGAGAAGCAGGCCAGAGTACTGCCAGAGATTCCCAGGTCAGCAAGAGAGTATAGTAGAATACAGTGATCGACAGTGTCAAAGGCAGCAGAGAGGTCGAGGAGAATTAGAACAGAGGAGAGAGAGGCAGCTCGGGCAGAGTTAGTGACAGACAGGAGGGCGGTTTCAGTGGAGTGAGCAGAGCGGAAGCCAGATTGGAGAGGATCGAGCACAGACTGGTTGGACAGAAAAGCACAGAGCTGGTGGTGTACAGCCTGCTCAAGGGTTTTGGAGAGGAAGGGTAGGAGGGAGACAAGACAGTAGCTCTGGAGGGAGGTGGGGTCGAGGTTTTTTGAGGTGGGGAGTGATAGAGGCTTGTTTGAAGGTAGAGGGAAAGAGACCAGAAAGGAGAGAGGTGTTGAGAAGGGAGGAGATGAAGAGAATTAGCAGCAGCTTGAAAGAGGTGAGTGGGGAGGGGGTCCAGGGCACACGGATACAAACTTTCATACAAACTAACATCCTTATCCATTTACTAAAGTTATTATATTAAGTTTCTTATTTTAAAATCTCAGTTTTCTTATTTATTTTTTCGTTTTTTCTTACTATAGTAGAAACACAAACCTATTTTAGTTCAATTATTTCTGGCATATTAACTGTGCTCAATAGAGTTTGCTATTCTGTTCTCACTGGATCAGAATGTTTTAGGTTCTGAATCTAATTAAAAAAAGATGCTTTTGCCTGATAAGGGAGGTTTAGAACTTTCATCAGGTCAGCCTGACCTTGCACATTCACTAATAATATTTGTTCTACTGTTATACTAGAATAAACAGGAATATGGAATCCTACAATATTCTCATAGACAAAGACAAATACATTATAACATGTTTTTTGAATAGTGTGTTTTAACAATTTGTTTAATATTTCTGCTGACTTTATATTCTTTAAAATACATTACAGTCATTACAATATTTCTTGCAGTTTCACAAATGTTCAATTTGTATCCGAAAGATAAGCCTGCTCTCAGCGCCTTTTCTTGTACCCTTCTCCTGCTCTGTGCCTCTGTACCACTTTATCCCTGACTTGTTTCAAAAGCTCCTCGGTCTTCATGGTTGCTTTGTTGGATCACTGTGTGAGTTGAAGCTTGAAAGTCTTTCTATACCTGAGGGAAATTATCTACAAGTTAAACCACTTTGAGTACACACAGGCTGCAACCATTTCACAAATTCTGTGACCTTTCAAACAAATCATTTGCACCTGAGCTGATTTAGGGCTGCAGTAGCAAAGGGGTTGAATACTTATGCAACTGAGATTAATCTGTTTTTCTCTGTAAATCTTACTTATTTATATTCTATATTCATTTTTTAACTTTGTAGATTCTACATGTAAAGTCTAATTTGAAAGCGTTGTGGAGTACGCTCAGGTGCCAACAAAATTTGAAAACTTTGCAGGGGGGTGAATACTTCTGCAAACCACTGTATATGCACACATTATAAATATATATATATATATATATATATATATATACACACACACACGCACATATACATACAGTAGTCTCTGCGTATAGGAACACTTCCTAAGAGAACACTTTGCCTAAACACCCTTGTGGTGAAAATAGAAAATTGAGTGATGCAAGCTATTTCACTCAATGTTTTTCCTTCTTTATGCAAGTCAAGGTGGTTATAATAGTAGAAAACACTAGTGGAGGCGTTGAGTAAATTGTTGATGCTCATGATGCTTCAGAGTAGAAAAATGCAACATGTCTGAGACTTTTGCACAGCAGTGTATATATATATTTTTAAAAACAAAATTAAAAAATGAACAATTCTTTCCCCATGTGTATCAAATCCAATGTAGGCCCCCTTGTGCAGTTTTTATCACATAATTCCAAACAACATACTGAAGATTGAAGTTATTAAAGATGCAAGTAATCCCTGTGGTAGTTAAATTAAAGATGAAACCACTTCTATAGAAAATATTTTATTTTTGTAGGCAAGATTCTAGGCCATTGTAGTTTAGGGTATGTCATAACAAATAGGTAGTTTGAACAGCGATGGCTTCTGGTCCTAAACGCTTACTGTAGTTTTGTCTCCCATTTTTGCTTTTGTTTTAAATATGTTTAAATCAGACTACTGTATAGCCCACAAATTTATATCCTGTTTTACAGAGTACAGCCTTTATTGCGGCACATTTTCTTGCCTTTTGACTCTTTCATAAACAGTTAATGTAAATAAAATTGATGGTGGATCTTCTTAAATCTTCTCATTATTTTACTTCCACTAATTCACCTCAGCTTGTGTAAGGTACTTTAGTTTAAAATTACCTTCTGGGAACTGCTAATGTACCATTTCTGATAAATTACTTAATATCTAATCTGGCACTTGCTTCAGAAGTTCTAGCTGAAGTTCTTCGCTTTATTCACTGCACTATGGGGTCTGATAACACATATAATGTGAATATAATGGAACGTTAGGTTATTACCATGATTTGCCTGAAATAGAAATGTAACCATTACCGAATGGGTATTTACCTCTTAAAAAGACCTGAATAATAAGTATTGTATACCAAAGCTGCTCTTTGAGCCTGTGATGGAGTCGTGACCCCGCCCCCGAGGGATAAAAAGAACTGCGCTCACAGATCTCAGCGTAATTTTTCTTTCAAGCCTGCTGCAATATGGACGCAGCGATCTTGAAGGTTAATGGTTACATTTCTATTTCAGGGAACCAGGGTTATGATAATAAGTTACACCTAACGTTACTTTTCAAATACAAAATGTAACCATTACCGAATGGGTCAGTATACCAAAGCCGCCACAAGGGCAAGATTGCAGAACGACTGGAATGCTACAAGGCTAAGCCGAGAGGCTGCCCTTTGCATTACCATTTGGAACCCCAGTAACAAGTAGCTAGGGTGAAAAAATTGAGGGAGAATTTCATCTCCATGTCTGTGTTGTAAGGGTCAACTGGGAAGCCGCCCTTAATACACTAGTTCCAAAACCAGGGTTTTGAGGATCCACAACATTCAGTCTATAGAACCTAGTCAAGGTATGGGGAATAGCCCACACCACCGCTCTGGAATAAAGCCCACGAAGTTGCAAGGCCCTTGGTGGAATAGGCAATGAGCTTTTCTGGAGGGGGCAAGTCGGCCAGTTCATAAGTAATCGTGACCGTGTCTGCTATCCACTTGGACAGCCACTGCTTAGTCAAGGCTTGACCAAGGGACTTCGCCCTATAGCAGACAAAAAATAGTTCAGACTGCCTCCAACTTTTCGTCCTGTCAACATAATACGTCAGGGCCCGAACTGGAAACTGGAAAGCCTCAAATTCCACACTGGTTTACATGGAACACCGAGATAGTCTTCGGCAAGAAGGCAGGATTGGTGCAGAGCATGAACTTTGTCCTGGCCTCTAAGAATTAAGCAGGCTTTCGCAATAGAGAATGCTTGCATCTCACTCACTTGCTTTGTGGAGGTGATAGCAAGCAAGAAAGCTGCTTTAAATTATACAAATTTCAGCTCAGCTGAATGCAGGGGCTCAGATGAAGGCTTCATGAGTGCATTTTGCACCACATTAACCTTCAGTGAGGGACAATGTTCTTTTATAGGCGACCGAAGCCGCTGAGCCCCTTTCAAAAGACCTTTAATGTGGAGGGGGATTTCCCCTCGTCAAATAGGTCCTGCAAAACTGCAGTATTACTGCCATGGGACAAGTCGTGGGGTCGAACCCACGAGGCAGACACCTTGTCTTGAAAACATCCCACTTGTACCCGTACTGGGAACGCATGGATGCTGCCCTGGCATTCTGCAGGGTGTCAATAACCTTGTTGGAAAGTCCTAGACGGCTAAAAATGTATCTGCGGTGTCCAACAGCGGAAGCAGTAGGCTCCTCATCACAGATGGATTGCCTTGTTTCCCCTGCTGTAGGCCAAGGCATTTGCAAAGTTGCTGTGGCCCTCCTGAGTAGTGGAATGAGCTCTGCTGACAGGGAGAGCTTTACCACTGCGGACGTGCTGTCTGACTCCACATCCTCAGACGGAACATCAGCTCCTGATCACCCACCTCCTCAGAGGCGATGGACAGTATGTCCTCCTGCAGCAACTGCATGAGGATTGTTCCCCAACGGGAAACAGCTTCATCATCCAGGTGTGTCGTCTGGTCTCCCTTGGCGCAGATCCATGGGGTGAGGATGCAGCAACCTCTCTATGAGAGGGTGATGGAGAACAACGTTGTGCAGGAATCAGAGACGCAGAGCACTCTTTAGAGCTGCGGGACAACCTCAAGACCCGAGCGGAACTGGTGACATCGACACCGGGTCAGTAGAGGGTTGGTACCGGGATGGTACCGTGTCTGTACCGGTTTGGTGTATTTAACACCGGATCGGTACTGGTTCAGAACCAGTTCAGTACCAGTTCAGAACCTGATTGGCACCAGGTCGGTTTGGTACCAGATCGATGGCTTTGGCACCATTCAGAACCGGATCGGTACAGGTTCGGTGACTTTAGAGGCAGGTCGGTACCGGGTTGGTTTGGTGACTTTAGCACAGGGTCGGTACCGGGTCGATTCGGTGACTTTAGCACCGAGTCGGTACAGGGACGGTCCCAGGTCGGTTCGGTGACTTTACCATCGGGTCAGAACTGGGATAGCGCTGGGTCAGTACTGGTTTGTTGGCTTTAGCACCGGGTCGGTACTGGTACCGGTGTGGTAACTTCGGTTCCGGTACGGTACCGGGTAGGAAGCGGAAGCGGGTCGGTGACCTCGGTAACGGTGGTACGGGTCAAGCTGGTTGCAGTTACCGCAGGTGGCAATGCACTGTAAAAGCCAATGGCAAAACCACTCAGTCAGTACCAACATGAGACTGAGAGAAGCCTGTTTGTCAGAATAAACTAACCGCCTTCGCAATGGTGATGCTAATAGCTGTTCAACAAAGCGGCAATCGAGATACTGTGGGTGTAATACAACCAACAAAAAAGCCGAAGCTACTATCTCGGTCCAGCAACTGCTATTACTGTACGCATGTCAAGCACCATGTTACAGACAGGCCTGCACGTAATATCTGTAAAGCAGAAATAAACAATGAGAATTATTTTTTTCTCTGTTTCAAAAAACAGTAGTTTAAACAATTACAATTATATTAAATATATATAACCGTCTCGTATTGGCAAAAGCAACAAAAACGGGACAAAGAAAAAGCACCAGCGGGAGCTATGCAGCCTGGGGGTAGAGCACAAAGTCAGCCGACCTATGATGCTGGGTCCCTGGGAAGGAGCGACTCAAGCCACTGGCTTCACGCGGGGCACAAGGCCGCAGCAGGACGTAAACAGCAAAAGGCAGTAGTGCACACAAACATGCAAAAATAGAAAAAATATTTTAACTATTCGCTTAATATCACATAAAAAATGTGTAAAAACACATAAAATACTCAATATATACAGATATAAAATGGTGACTTGTCGTACTTGAAAGGAAATGATTACTCAGATAAGGGTGTTTGACAGTTCACTCCATGAACCAGTTCCCGTAGAACAATCAAGAACTGGAACAACCTAATCCTGAGTCATTCGTGCGTCAGCACTTTAAAACAAACAGGAAATCTGCAGTCATCTGCATGCGTCAGAACTTGTTAGGATACATTTAAAAAAGTCTATATGCAATACCTCAAAGCTTTCGTCTTACAACACATTTTTTTTTACTTTTTTTTGTTTTTGTCTTTTAAATTGTTTCAACCAATGAATGTGTTTGGAACGGTTTGAGTCATCAAGGAACCTCCTGAACAAAAGAGAATCTGAACATGATCAGCAGTATTCTGTGAGAGCGAATGTATTTCCAGTAAATAACTACCCCATGTTCCTTAAACACTTTAGTTTTAAAAGATTGAAAATTCAGAAGACTTGATGTCTTAGTCATAGTGAATGATGTTCCCAGGTTAAAACATTTGCAAATAAGCAGCAACAGGGAGGTACAGTACATAAGACATGTCTTTGACCTACTTATTTATCACACATTAATCACAAACCATACGTGAATAATACTGAACAAATTCCAACACCCACTTTGATTTCTTAAGGGAGATACAGCACTTTAAAACTGGATGATGAAAAGATCATTTCTAAGTCAGCAATGCAAAATCACATTGATCATCATTATCTATAGCTCACAATTCTGACTGGATGTTCTTGTGGGACAAGAATGCCCCATCAACTACATGACTGAAGCAGCGTTGTAACCAGAGCTGACATTCTACCGAGGTCACACTTAGGTTTCAAGCTCTAGCTGGCAGTATTTATATGACTGCTTGGTATTTACTATTCAACCTCCAAATCTATGTTACACGGTGTCTTTTGTACTTTACCAGAATTTTTACATGAGCATCAGCATTGATGATGCAAACAGACAACCGAGGACACGACCTCAGTGTCCTCATAGCTAGTGACGGCCATGGACTGAAGCTACTGTATGGTATAACATTTCACTATTGTAAATGAGGTCAAGTTCAGGACTAGCAACACCATCTACTGCAGACAATGAAGAATCAGAATTACAACTCACAAAAAAGCAGGTTCCACTTTCATTTGATTTGAAGTTAATTATCTTAAACAAATAATGCTATGCTGCCAGGTAGCGCTATGCATAACAGGTAAAACCTAATTAACAATTAAAGGGAAAATATTTGAGCCACTCTAAAATATATATTGTTGGAACAAAGTTCTAATTTTTTTTTTTTTTTTTTAATAACTCTATTATCAGAAGGGCCATGAATATAAAGAACTGCAAAAGTTCATGCATGATAACGTAAAAAAAACAAAACAGTGCTTGCTATTGAGCATTTCCTTTTATTATGTACAGCTTTCACTGGCTCTCCTTGTCATTGTTAAAGTTTCATGGTAATTGTTTTTGTAGGTTATCAAAAACAATTACCATGTGTAAAAGCCTGCACCATACAGTTCTGCAGATGTTCTGCATATGAAGTCTGTTCTTTTAGTAATGTTGATCAATTACAATCTAAGATAAGTCATGTTATACGACCTTGAAATGTTCTTCAGAAATTGTCAAAAAAAAGGTAATTTCAAGTTTATCCTTCTTTGAACGGTTTATGAAAAAAACTAAACTTTTTAAAACCTTGAGGAGTGAAATGCTACAAGAGATTTTTTTCATCTGGACTTAAACCATTGATTTGTAAGTGTGTGTGTGTGTGTGTGTGTGTGTGTGTGTGTGTGTGTGGGTGTGTGTGTGTGTGTGTGTGCGTGCATGACTTGAAAGTTTTGCTGCTACAAATCATTTTTTATAACAACATCAACTGAAAAGATAAGAAAGCACACTGAGATGTGACTTATCATACTGCTGTGCGGTGCTGAACTACACATCTCTTTCAATCTGGATTTATCTTGTTGGTTTGCAGTTCAAGGAAAGCCGTGAAGACGCCTTCGGAAATCACAAACAGGCTCTGTGTTTCCTCTATTTTGAGAACTGCTGCCAAGATCTGAGAAATACTGTATAAAACAAACATTTCTATAGAAAACCAATACTTAAGCAATACAATTCTGGTGAGCAAGCATTACCATAAAGTAGCTGACCATGGTGAATATTGAGGTACATTTGGGGAGTAGGTAAATGTATGGGTGTAGGAGAAAGAAACTGAAATGTTATGGAAAAAATGTGTAAATATTACTATAATATCTATTGTGGTACATGTTAACATACTGTAACTCAATACAACCAGTGAGTTCCTGGTAAGAGACCTATCAAAACAGCCTGTTTTCTATTAAGTGAGATCTGGATACACCGAAAACAGCACTAAGGGTTTTTCTATGAAGCAAGTTAAGTGATAGCAATTGTCTTGAACAGAAAACAGCAAATCGGAATGAACAGCATATATTAGCAGCAAACATATTGCAAATATTTTTTAAACCTGTCCCCGGGACTAGGAGTTAAGTCCCCCACTGCACTGCCAATACGTGTGCAATAGTTTGAATCTTGTTGCTAACATTGCTGAGACATTTTCCTCCTATATTCTCTACTTTCAACCCCGTTGTTCATTAAGATAAATTAAAAATGAATAATTCATTGGCAATTTACTTTATTAAGATTTGCATTACTCCACTTCAGCTTTTGACGGATGAGAACTGCTGGGAGGCACGTGGTATAACTTTTGACATGACTCAGTCACATTAAGTTTCTTTATTAACGAACGCCTGATATTTGTGTTTCCTTGTGTTTATACAATATATCATTCTTCCTGCTGTCATTGTCACTGTTGTTCTGGTTAAATAAATACAATGTAATTGAACTGAACAAACTATCTGGTACAAACTAGTGAATGCATTATAACAGAATCAATTGATGTGGTTTCAACTACAGTAATTAACTAGAAAGTTCAGCTCCAGTCTAAATAATACTTTAGTGAATAAAATTAGTTTGTGTTCCCTTCACTGTATATTAAAGTACTTGAGCTTAAATGCAGGTGCACTGGGGTCAGAGGTTCTACCACCTGGTGCCTGTGATGTTTTTTAATTATATCCTTGAAGGATTTTCTGGGTTGCTTATAATATTCAACTATACACTCCTGACCCATTAGCAAGCAGATAGAAAACAACTCAAGGTCAGCGTTTTATTTTTGGTTTTTTTTACAATAAAAACCATTAATAGGTTTCAAAAGCATTGTCCTTGTCACATTTGTGACATTCGATCCTTAAATAATTGTAGGTGCTGCATATAGTTTTTTCCCCTTTCTTTCTTTGAAATTAAAGAAGGGACATGCCGGGGCATCTGGGGTCATGGGGCCTTTTTTTCAGTTGGCAATGCCATTCTCAATTTTAACGGATTAAAAAGCAATATATCATTGTGATTCTTTGATTGCTTTTTAATGATCTAATTAATTTCTTATTGCAGAGGACAGGCGTTTAGATGTTCCAGATTAGTAACGGATTTGTACTGGCTGGAGTGTTACAGAACACCCTGCACGTTCAGATGTTCCAGATTAGTATCGGATTTGTACTGGCTGGAGTGTTACAGAACACCCTGCATGTTCAGATGTTCCAGATTAGTATCAGATTTGTACTGGCTGGAGTGTTACAGAACACCCTGCATGTTCAGATGTTCCAGATTAGTATCGGATTTGTACTGGCTGGAGTGTTACAGAACACCCAGGAGGGTTTACAAGACATGCACTATTTTACCATTGCTGTATCCGGTGCTGTCCACATCACAGCAGTTTAAAAAATAGATATTCAGATTGTTTTGATTGCCGGTCAAAGCTGATACTTTTATTTCGCTTTCAGCATGTAAAAAACTGTTTGTTAGAGGCTGACACTTGTCCATGGCTTTAAAACCAAAGTTAACTGCTACACAAGGAGCACAGCCCAGGCCTGCTTTCTCCCTTGACAGAACACCCAAAACTGGCCTCTGCTCGCAATTCATTGAACTTTTCAAAAAACAAATGAAGCGAACCTCTAGAAATAATGACTGCATCTATAATGTGTGCACCGATATTGATACACTCACAATAATTAATTCGGAATACGCTGGTGATTTAATGGCTTTGGCAACTTACTTATGCCCCTGAAAAGAAAGCAAAGTAAATAGCTTCCAACAGGGATAATATTAGGACTTTGAGCAATTCCAGCTTTTTAGCATGAGCCTAATGAGAATCACCCCTTACAAGGCTCAAGATTTTAGCATTAAAATATAACAAACGAGCAGATGAAGTTGAAATATCACAGCATCCCATGACCCGGAAAAATTACAGTGAGGACATTATTGTAAACTTGCTTGGCATGGTTTCTAATTTTGACTACTAGATTATGTATACATATCAATAGAAAAAATCACTAAAGGTTTGGAAGCTGTGCTACATGGCACTAGAAAAAAAAAACTAATCAAAATAATAAGATACTGAAATGAGCTCTTATTATTGTACACTGATTAGTCCCTCCAGAAAATGTAATTCAGTGATTGTGGAAAAAACACGGAATTAGCCACTACTTGCAGAATTTTCAATGCACAGCAAACAAACTGAAAAGTTGTGAATTTTTCTTCAGGCGTTCCAACTACTGCTATTAGGCGGTACTAGAGTAGCGCATAAACACTATCTGTGGAGCAGTGAGAAGTGTGGCGGGATTCAGTGCGAGCGTCAACATGAAGCAACTTATTATATATGCCATACAATAAGGATGGGACCACAGTAAGGGCGGATATGTAAAAAGGCAGATGAATGAATTCTGTTTTAAATACCATTATACACAGCTGTAACAATTACTATATTCACACAATTATTGTTTTGAGATTCAGATTTTATTAGGGAGCGCCCCTAAATCCCTTGTTTAGAAAGATACAGGGTATTAATGCTTGTGACAGGGTAGCAGTCTGCTGGGTGGGTGCGTGCATTTGCTGCTGAGTGACAGGCAGGAGATTGAGACGGAGATTGAAGTTGATATGCCCCGCAGGCAAACAGGATTTATTTACATATCAATACACTGAACAGCTCACGTGACACTACCAGCAATGGCAGCGCACAGATCACATACAACACAGTGTACGAAAACTCTGGTAGGATCTGCAATATCTGAACTAATTTTCTCTGTTCAATAATAAACTAACGCTGCTGAAGAGGCTGATCATGGCGGATAAACGGTTTGGGCAGATATGTGACGGGCGGATACACGACGGATTACTGTATTATAAAATGGCGTGGTTAAATTAAACACCATGATTGGCTGAACAAGATCACATGACCATGCAGAAAGAATTGTCTTATGCACATGGCTAGGGGAACATCACCTCTGAAGATCAATCCATTTTCTTGAATTTATTTTATTTAAAACCTCAAAATCTTGATCTCTGGCCACAATGACAGTTCCTGTAAAGCCCCAGGTTGGAGTACTAAATTCTGGCAGACTGCAGGATTTGAAATTGGGGTGGAGATCGGTTGCATAGGACCTTAACAACAAAGGAACAGCGTATGACAAAAAAAACACAAGGTTCATATTTTCAAGAATATGATATAAAAAGTTAACTAAATTATGGCAACTGCAGACATCTGTGTGTATTATAAGTAGTCTTGCTACTTTTCGATATTAATCGGTAAAGCTCGTTAAACGTCGAATTCCCCAAAAATATGAGTTCGACTGAAATAAATTTATATACGATAAACGTCGGTAAAACCACTCGCTATTTTTTATTTTCTTACCAAAAATAATAATTTAGAAATCATCTCTAGTTTGTGTAGTTTTTATACTTGCTGTCTGTCCCGTCTCCATTCCGCTCTGAATGCCTGGGGGTTGCTGTAAGTCATCTCAGTGGTCCGTTAGTACTGTAGTTTTACCCTGTTCTGACAGATCTCGTTGACTGAAGCAGTGTTAGAATATTCTCATTTGCCAGCTACAGCGCCTGTCATTCAAAGCGCCTACTTTGAAATTAGCAGGTTAATGTATGTAAACTTTTGCTTAGGTATACGGTGACAGTTACTAGTTTGATTTGAAAATTGGGCACAAGAGAAAAACAGTTAATGAATATTGTGCACAATACCCTGAACGATGGCTGAAGTCTCCGCGGCAGGACGTAGTGGGCCCATCTGCCTTGACTGTGACTCCAGATGTGCTCAAGCAGGAGGGGAGCTCAGACTCCAAATAATATTAGTTTTGTTCAACTATCTAATATTTTGTTCTGTGCATATTATTTGTACTCATAAAGCTATTCTATAAAGGTGTGTGTAATACACTTTTATATGCTGCGTTTACTACGGTTTATTTGAGACATTTTTTAAATGTGTAGCTCAGCTGTGACCAAACGTTATTTCAATTAGAATGTTGGTAACCATGGTTTTGTTGCATGTAGGGGTTTCGCTAAATGAGACGTTTTCCAACGGCATAAAAAGTTTTTTTTTTTTTTTTTTTTTTAAAGCACAAAGGTCGATTTCACACATTCTCTGCTTGAATTGAAAAATAAGATCGAACAATAACGGTAAATTCTTTCTAAAATAAACGTCGATATTAATCGTCGATTTGGCAAAAAAATAAAACTAGTAGCAAGCCTAATTATAAGGCAGTGAACAGTTTTGTTTAGGTTGACTGTCTGGCAGATTCTGGAGAAGTTAAACTGGTGTATAAATAGTGTTCCTCGGTCTTGGTTTTTAATCTTAAAAAAAAAAAAAAACATTTTTACAAAATTGAGTTTGTTTTACATATATTAAAATAGGGATGAAAAAATCTCAGTATACACACTTTCCATTTGGAATATTCTGGTTTCTGATTATAATGTCCCTGGCATGTATGATGAATCATAATCTGTGAAAGTCGAAGCCACATTTTCCAAAGTTAGCTGGTACTTTGCGAACACTTGTGCAAACACTGTGCTGACGGAAATAGTACTTACAGCAAATATGAACATGACATCAGCACAAAACAAGCATAAATAGAAAAGAACACTGACAGAACTAGGCAGTGCCAGCCATCAGGAGATGCGTCAAAAATCACACTGGACATTTCCATCAATGCGTTCCATAAGTTTACCAACTAAAACATCACCATTTTCTGTCAAATATTTTTCGATTAAGATTGTCGGCGTTAGGCAGTGTTTTAGCTGATGGACAGACAGTACTGTTGCACAAAGTCACTAATACATACCTCTCTGCAATAAACAGTGGCTGTCCAGCAAAGCTTTCTTTTTATTAAAGCACGTGTAAAACCCGCATAAATGAACTGCTTGTCTCTCAGTATAAACTGGAAATGCAGAACACTATGTATAAAATAAAATAAAGATGCAGAGTACGATTATGTTAACGTAAATTTAACTTAAAGTGTATAAAATATATAGAAAAATCAGTTATATATTTTATATACTGTTTTACAAACCTTAAATATCTATTTAAAAAAATTAAAAAATGTAACAAATATGTTTTTCCAGCAAATTTGTGGCTTTAAAGCAAAAGTACACAAACTATTTTGTACTGGCGGAAGGATACACTACATAGTTCAACATTTCTTGTTTTCTTTTTATAAAACAAACACAGTCATTTTAGACGTGCAATATCCCACTCTAGAGTGTGTGGTAAGACATACAGGGCAGGATTTACAAAAGATCGTAAATGTTAACTCCAGTGTTAAAAAAAAACAAAAAAAAAAAAACATAAATGCTGTAATTGTTTATGAGCCATTGTGAAGACTTTCATCTAATAAGGATTGTTCTTCATGCATGGACAGGCTCTTCTGTTTCTATGAATTATTATTATTATTATTATTATTATTATTATTATTATTATTATTATTTATTTCTTAGCAGACGCCCTTATCCAGGGCGACTTACAATCGTAAGCAAATACATTTCAAGTGTTACAATACAAGTAATACAATAAGAGCAAGAAATACAATAACTTTTGTTCAAGTGTGACAAACCACAATTCAATAATACAGCAGATAATAGTGATAGTTACATCAGGATATGATTAAATAGTGATAGTTACATCAGGATATGATTAAATACAAAATACTACAGGTTAAACACTTTACAGGCAGATTACAGTATTCTGAAGTACAGGATTAAATGCAGTAAAATAGGGGGTAGATAAGAGCAAAATAAAGCACATTTAAATGAAGGGTGATAGTGTCCCAGGATACAAACAGAGGAGTTCTACAGGTGCTGTTTGAAGAGGTGAGTCTTAAGGAGGCGCCGGAATGTGGTCAGGGACTGGGCAGTCCTGACATCTGTAGGAAGGTCATTCCACCACTGCGGAGCAAGGGTGGAGAAGGAGCGGGCTCTGGAGGCAGGGGAGCGTAGCGGAGGTAGAGCCAGTCTTCTAGTGCAGGCGGAGCGGAGAGGTCGAGTGGGGGTGTAGGGAGAGATGAGGGTCTGGAGGTAGCTGGGTGCAGTCTGGTCAAGGCATCTGTAGGCTAGTACAAGAGTCTTGAACTGGATGCGAGCGGTGATCGGGAGCCAGTGGAGCGAGTGGCGTAGTGGAGTAGCGTGGGCGAAGCGAGGCAGAGAGAACACCAGGCGGGCAGCAGAGTTCTGGATGAGCTGGAGCGGACGGGTGGCGGACGCAGGGAGGCCAGCCAGGAGGGAGTTGCAGTAGTCTAGGCGGGAGAGTACCAGGGCCTGGACCAGGAGCTGGGTAGCGTAGTTGGTGAGGAAGGGTCGGATTCTTCGGATGTTGCTCAGGAAGAATCGGATGTTGCTCAGGAAGAATCGGCAAGTGCGTGCCAGAGTGGAGAATCCAATTTTCCAATTTTATTTGATAAAATAAAAGACAGTGAGTTATACGAGTTATTACTAACAGCCTCAAATGTGCTGAAGTTCTCATATCAAAGAAACAAAACAGAAAAAGTGCTATTTTTACTTGTCATACAGTAGCTCTGACCAAATGCTCCTGATTAACATTGTAAGGCTAGCAAAGGATTAATGAGAATATATTTTCACATTCTACAGGCAGCTGTGCAAAGTATGCTGTTATCTGTGCAAAGTCAGAAGAAGATGTTTTATTGCCTGAGAAAGTGGCAATAAACAGAGCAAACTGACCTTAACCTTGACCTTGACCTGACCTGGTGCAAGTTTAAGCTATACAGTATGTGTGTAACTTTTGTGTATTGGAATCAATAAAGGAAGCACATGAATCTGTATTGTGCTCACTCATTTACAGACACCATATTAGTTTCCTTACAATCTTATTATAAATCATGTAAAAATCACAGTTTATAGAACTTTTAACACCCTGCGGTGCTTTGTTTCAGCTCCACAAACACACCTGTTTTTTTTCTGAAGAACCCTCTACATTACATCAGGCACAGTGAATTTAAATGAGACCATTATCCTGGCCTCTCACAAAGATGGTCTTTGTTGAACAGTGACTCATCACTTCTCTCTGTGAAAAATAATACCCGAGTACTGAAACAGAAACAAGCTGCTGTGCACTTTTCTTTACTTCACTTTCCCAATGAAACATGGCCCCGACCACGGCATTTTGATTTTAGTGTTGTGTTCTGGGCAATACCATGTGAAATGAATATTTTCATGCAATCAAGAAACTTTTAAAAATCTAGATTGTGTAACACCCTACCCTGTGTGTATAATCAGCATGCTGTATTTCTGCCAGATGCCTGACCCTTTGCCTTGGCTCTTTGCTAACTGCCTTATCTAGAATTTATTCCAAGGCACCTCAAGGGGTTTTACCATTCTAAAAGCAGTTTCATATTCAAATACCCCAATGTTCAGTCTGTTTTCTCACAAGGACGGTGAAACTGCTGGTTTTATATTTGGAAGAGATCACTATATGATCCACTTCTGATCCAATCACAAGCTTTGGCTTAGTAATTGCATCATATGTAAAATTTGCTTCCCACAATCCCTGCAGCAGTTGACGTTACACAGCACAAGAGCCTCAGGTGTTGATGTCCCAAAAGTTAATGTTCTCCTTCATTTTATAGGCAGCCTTTGTGAGATGAACAGCTACTGTGATTCTTCACTTGAACTGTCATATCCAGTCTACTCTAAAAGCTGTCTTTTTTTCATCTTAGCAAATGTAATAAACACTCATTTGGCCTCATTTACGAAAGGGTACTAAAGTTTATGCTGCGTGATAATTTAAATTAGTGTGCACGTTTATGATTGCGGTCTTTACCATTGCAATTGTGTTCATTATCGCGTGAAATAGTGGGCATATTATGGCGCACACTAAATTTATTGTACCACAGTATGGTAATCAGAATGAATAGTGATGTGTATGGTAATGCATGATAATATATTTAAATGAGACACCCCAATCTAAATAATGAGATGAGCTTCATTCACACCGTATTTACTAAAGGGCGACAACTGTAGTGTGCACCTTAAAGTGAGCGATAATTAGTTTTTCTGGAAACCAGGCTTTAACCACTGATAGGTGCGCTATTTAAACCTCTTTTTCTGGGATGAAAACTAGTGATGTGCAGTTTGATTCTTTTTACTAACTCTGTAATAAAATACACAATATTTAGTATATAGGAAATCGTTGGCTTGTGTATTTTATTTTATTTTTTTGCTGGTCAAATAAAAGGTCCAGAATTTACTACCAATTCAGCCAAGTCATTTTATAGAATACCAATACCATTTCCCAAATGGGTTCACTGTACCCACTGAGCATGTTTCTGAGAAAGCAGTTTAGGATTTTTTATTAACTTCCTGAGCAGAAACTGTGAACACTTTATCACTTTCCCCTTTATAGGTAAATTAAAACAGAATGATTTGACGGACACCCATCTTAAGGGTTACAGGATCCCCAGAGTGAAAAGAAAGGTTATTGTCTCCCAGTTTTATTGCCAAATTTATTAAATGAATAGGATCAGGGAAACTAAGAACAAGTCTAAACCACCTGGTAAAAAAAGACAGTAAAGAACTTGGATGACAGATCATTTCAGATATCCCCAAAATGAGGCCGAACACTTGGACAGATGCATCACTGTCAGTACTGGCCAAGGGACTATAACAATAAATATCCTGCTTGAGGACTGTGCCAGAGACAAGCAATCAGCATAATGTATAGAGGGTGACTTGTAAGTCAATATCTGTCACAAAAGGTTGCAAAGCAATTGCACTTTTGTATATGGGCCTGTCTCCGATGAGATAAAGCACATTCTACACAACCAGAGTGGCCCAATGTTTCTTGAAGGGCTGATGTACTGTTAACCTAACAAATTACAGAAATGTAATAACATCATTAGTGTTTGTAGTCACAAACTGCTTTTACAGAGGGACAAAAAGACTAACAATGTGGTCTGACAAATTCTTGTATATTTTGAAGACCTCACTCTTATATAATAGGTACCTGAATCTGATCATTGCAGCTCAGCTGCAGTTTTCCCTTCACCAATTCAAGACCATTTTTTAAAATAAATTTCAAGATTTTGTTTTACATTTTTGCAATTTTAAAAGTTATTTTTCCATTAAATCTAATACAGCAGCCTCAAAAAAAGTTCTCAGATCTAAAAAGCGATCTATTTGGCAACAGCTTCAAATGACCACCTTATAATGCTAACCATGTACAGTATTTTTTTTTTTTTTGTTTGGAATTCAACGTGCCCAGGGGACTGACTTCTCTAATTTTAACAGTCATGTGTCAGGACTCTTGAACCCCTTGTCAATCATAACTCCTGACAATGTGAATTACTGACAAAGTACTAATCATCCCATTTAAGAATTTTGATGGCACTTTGATGTAATGCAACTGTAAACTCCAGCAGATTGCAATGCAGAAAGGCTGACCTGTTGATCCACTTTATCATAATTACAGTGAATCCTATTAAATGCCAGCCTAAAACTCGTAAGCCTGTTTTGTTGCTGTATTTCTCAAAACATTAACAAGCATTTTCTTTGTTTTATTCGGCAGGAATAGTGTCAAAACTCCGACTCCTTTCCCTAAACAAATGAGAATGTGGTCAGGCTAAATTGGATAATTGATTACCAATTTAGCCTTGCCACATATTTTAATGACTAAAGCTAAGGTTTACAATTTTAGAAAAGCAAACTATGAAGGTATGAAAAAGAGACTAACAGAAGAAGATTGGAGTAAAATAGAGAAAACATCCACAGAAAAAGGATGGCTGTTTTTAAAAGAATGTAGTACTAGAGGTGCAAAACAATTACATCCCAAAAGCAGACAAATCTAAGTCTAAAACAAAATGGCCAAAATGGTTTAATAGATCAATTGAAAAAAATATTCAGCGAAAAAAGGCACTTTACAGAGCGTTTAAAAGGGACCAAAAACAAAGTACACAGAAAGAGTACCCTGAACTGCAAACACAAGTCAAAAAGGAAGTTAGAATGGCCAAGAGAGAGATAGAAATGAGCATTGCTAAGGGGGCTAAAACCAATTCCAAAATGTTTTTCCAATATTATAACAGCAAGAGAACATTCAAGAGGAGGTTAAATGTCTAAGAGATACAAAAATTGCAAAATCATAGACGAAGAACAAAAAATAGCAAATATATTAAATGATTACTTTTCACAAGTTTTTACAAAGGAGGATACGGACAACATGCCCCACATGTCGACCTGTTCCTATCCAGTTTTAAATAACTTTAGCATAACAGAGGCAAAAGTGTTAAAGGGACTAGGAGCTCTTAAAATAAACTAATCCCCTGGGCTGGATGGGATTCTCCCAATAGTACTTAAAGAAATGAAAAGTTATTTACAAACCACTAACCAAGATCATGCAACAGTCTCTTGACACAGGGGTTGTACCAACAGACTGGAGAATTGCAAACGTAATACCGTTCCACAAAAAGGGAGACAAAACCGAACCAGGTAACTACAGACCAATAAACCTGACTTCTATTATATGTAAACTTATGGAAACAATAATAAGATCCAAAACTATAATAAGATTCTGGTATAGTAAGCAAACTTGTTAAATTTGCAGATGACACAATAATAGTTGCAGCAGTAAAATGATCTAGACAGCATTCAGAACTGGGCAGACACATGGCAATGACATTTAATAGAGAAAAGTGTAAGGTACTGCAATAAAAATGTGCATTATAAATATCATATGGGAGATATTGAAATTGAAGAAGGAATCTATGAAAAGGACCTAAGAGTTTATGTTGACTCAATAATATCTTCATCTAGACAATGAGGGGAAGCTATAAAAAAGGCCAACAAGATGCTCGGTTATATTGTGAAAAGTGTTGAATTTAAATCAAGGGAAGTAATGTTACAATGCATTAGTAAGACCTCATCTAGAATATTGTGTTCAGTTCTGGTCACCTCGTTACAAAAATAATATTGCTGCTCTAGAAAGAGTGCAAAGAAGAGCGACCAGAATTATCCCAGGTTTAAAAGGCATGTCGTATTCAGACAGACTAAAAGAATTGAATCTATTCAGTCTTGAACAAAGAAGACTACGCGGTGATCTGATTCAAGCATTCCAAATTCTAAAAGGTATTGACAATGTCGACCCAGGGGACTTTTTCGACCTGAAAAAAGAAACAAGGACCAGGGGTCACAAATGGAGATTAGATAAAGGGGCATTCAGAACAGAAAATAGGAGCCACTTTTTCACACAGAGAATTGTGAGGGTCTGGATCCAGCTCCACAGTAATGTTGTTGAAGCTGACACCCTGGGATCCTTCAAGAAGCTGCTTGATAAGATTCTGGGATCAATAAGCTACTAACAACCAAACGAGCAAGATGGGCCGAATGGCCTCCTCTCGTTTGTAAACTTTCTTAGGTTCTTATATAAAAGGTGGAACTAGACAGACAGCTCCTCATTTAACCTGGGATTGAAGGAGAGAAGGTGTCTGTGCTCTGTCCTGGTCACTGTGGTAGCTATCTGTTGCTACAAGCTCCTCACCCTGCCTAACCAGGCAGTACCTTTGGTTTTGGATTTTGTTTAATTTGTTTATTTTGGAAAATAAAAAGTGTGCTCCCCAACATTTAACCACCCCTGAGTCTGTCTTTCATCTGTTATTCAGGCCGCTTCTCTGTCTTGACAGCCAAGCTACCTTGCCACACATCCCCCTAGCAAACCTCCTGAAAATAAGTTTTCCCGAGAGCATACGCCTTTCTGGATAACACTGTAATTGGAAATATGCAAATAACTCTTTCGTTCATTATAACCTCTTTTGATTTTTACTGTGTAATGGTAAAACTGACTAAATAAATGATCCCAAGCCTATGATTCAGTAACTTACTTTTCAAAAATAGATGTACATTTTATTCAATGCAGCCCATTTGCTGCAGTCATGTTCACCAGTGTTGAGAGTCCAGGAAACAGTGCATCTCCTACCTCTTTGACTTCGATGAGCCCTCCCGGATACTGGTTCTTGGCTCTCCTTGCCGCCGCGGGAGACTTGTGGTGAGTGATGGTGACAATGCTCTGCCCGCCACTGTGAGACAGGTGCCTCTGGCTGCTCGGCGATGCAGAGTTGGAGCCGCCGTGTGGGAGCAGAGAGAAGCTTCTGGTTCTGGCAGCAGTGTTGCTCTGGAACACAAGCATTAGACGTTAGGTTATTCTCATAACCCTGGTTCCCTGAAATAGAAATGTAACCATTACCGAATGGGTGTTTACCTCCTAAAGACCCTGAAACCTGACTAAATATATCAAAGCTGCTCCTCAGAGCCTCTGACGCAGTCATGTCTGCCCCCAAGGGCATATAAGGACTGCACGCACAGATCTCGTCATCATTTTTGCTTCAAGCCTGCTGCAATAATGGACGCAGCGACCTTGAAGGTTAATGGTTACATTTTTATTTCAGGGAACTAGTTATGATAATAACCAGTGGCGACGCGTAGGGGGGGGCACGCCTGGTCACGTGCCCCCCCAGATTTCCAGACTTCTGCCAGGTTTTATTATTTAAAAAAAATAAAAAATTATATATATTATAATATATTATTTTTTTTGTTTTGTTTTAATGTTTTTCATAAGTGGGTAGAGAATATGTGAGCGCGCAGTAGTTTATTTCAAACTTTCAAACCTTAACATAACCACACCGTTATATTTGTTCTCGCGAGAACGAGTGTCTGATCGTTCACCGTTATACTTGTTCTCGTGTGAGACACTTTTTCAGTCAGCGCGGCATTTGAAAATATGTTAAAATGGCAAAAAGACAGCTAAGTTTGGAGTTTTTCTACAGCAAAAAATCTAAACCACCAACGCCAGAGACATCAACAGAAACCGAACCTGACTCTTCTGTAGTTCAGAATGTTAGCAGCAACGAGAGTGACGATACAATTTCAAACGCTCAGGTTAGTGCGGGTGCAGCAACTGTCGAGTCTGTCGATAAGGGAGACCCTTGCCTTGGACCGGATGCAGCTTTGGAATATATCGAAGAAGGTCCGTATCAGCCAGTAATTGATTTTCCAGCCAGTGCCTGTGGGATCAAAACCAGAAAATTCAGGCAAGTGTGGTACAATGAGTATAAATTGCTTGAATACAGTGTACATGATGACAGAGCTTTCCGCTTTTGCTGTCGAGCATTTGGCAATGGGCCAAACAGCGACCTGGCATTTCGAGTTACTGGTTTTTCAAAACATGGAAGAAAGCAAATGAAAGATTTCGGGAACATTCAAAGTGTGAAGCTCATCTAGAAGCCGTTGCTAAATGGAAGGGTAGGCTGCAGTCCTGTAAAACAGGGAGTGTTGCGTCCCAGCTTGATAGTCAAAAGAAAAAAAGAGTGGCGGACAACCGAGCATATTTACAAACTGTAATAGAGAGTACTTTATTTTGCGCTCGCCAGGGTATACCTTTGAGGGGACACGAAGAGGGAATGGATTCCACAAATCAAGGCAATTTGCGGGAATTGATGAAACTGCGTAGTACAGACAACAAACTGATTCAACGATTTATGGTTAACCGAGAGAAATACTACACCTACCTACACAGCCCGTGTCAGAATGAAATAATCGAAATCATGGCTTCACAAGTAATAGATTCAATCGTAAATGAAGTAAAAAAAGCTGAAGTGTTTTCCATCATTGCAGACGAAACAATGGATCTGTCAAGACACGAGCAAGTTGCTCTCATAGTGCGCTACGTAAACCAGTCATTTGAAATACAGAAGCGGTTTATTGGCTTCTACAGGACGCTGCAGACGGACGGGGCTTCACTTGCCACACTGATCAAGAGTACATTATCAGCCTTGGGACTTGATATTTCAGCTCTAAGAGGTCAATGTTATGATGGAGCCGCCAACATGAGAGGACCCTACAAAGGTGTGGCCACACAGATACTTAGCGAAAATCCTCTAGCTTACTATGTTCACTGTTATTCTCATATATTAAATCTGTGCGTAGTGGACATGGTTTCCTGCATTCCAGTTGTCCGAAATTCTTTTGGAATTCTCCAGGCTCTATGAAATTTCATTGAAGTAAGCTCAAAGAGACATGCTGTGTTTGAAAAAATTACGTCACAAAAAACGTATTCTGCGGGGCCAATTACTCTTAAATCACTCAGCGACACTCGTTGGAACTGTCGAGTCGAGGCTATCAGAGCTGTATTGGAAAATTTTGATGAAATGGTTCAAGCTCTGAACGAAATTGCACATGGGGGTTCAAAAGCTTGAACTGAAGCTTATGCACTTCTCAGAAATGTGCAAGACTTCAACTTTCTGTACTGCATGTTTTTTATGCGGAGAGTGCTAATGCAAACAAACCACCTGTCCAAATTTCTTCAATCAAAAGACTTTACATATCAAACAGCAATGGCGATGGCTAAATCCACAGTGTCTGTACTAAAGGAAATAAGAAGTGATGATTTTGCATCCCAAACCTTTAATCACGTCAATGAACTGTGCCAGAAAAACAGTTATTCTGGCCCTTGTGTGCCACGCAAATGGGTTATTCCCACAAAACTTGGAGGAGGGGTAAAGTCCTCTTTTGAAAAGCCCGAGGACTACTACAGGGCTGAAATACTGTACAGCACTCTGGATACCCTTATTGAGGAGGTAGAAGACCGCTTTTCCGAGAATGACCTGTTCATTTTCAAGTCCCTTGCAGACGTTCTCTCTTCTGAAAGCCCATCAGATGAAAGTGTTGGCGCTGTTTCCACCACTTACAGTATCGATCAAGAAGATCTGAACTCTGAAATCAATTTGTTTTCCCGGATGTTCAAAGATGGCATTGCTGACAAGAGTAATGAGGAAGAGGAGCGCACCCAGCTGGAAAAAAGACTGCGATTCTTTCGTGAAATGGCACTGCGTGACACCCTTCCAAATCTGTCCAAACTCTGCGTGCTTTACTTAACTATCCCAGTGACGACAGCATCGGCTGAGAGAAGCTTTTCTTCTTTGCGGCAACTGAAAACTTACCTGAGGACGACAATGACAGATGCTCGTGTTTCTAACCTGGCAATACTACAGATTGAAAAAGGAGGACACGCTGTTAACATACTGGATGTTGTAACAAGGTTTGCAAACAGAAAGGACCGACTCCTACAATTCTTTTGACAAGGTAAAGTTTTTAAAGCATGTACATTTGTTATTGAATTTGTTATTGTCATTTACATTTGTTATTTTTTAGATAATGGTTAGTTGTCACAAAAATAGGATTAGGTCATATGTTTGTTAAAGCATTTCGTATTGGGAGCCGCAAGGTGGCATGGCTATGTTTATTATGAATGGAAAGTTAGCACACGACAACCCAGGAAGTCGCTCTGTTTTCTTTCTGATTAATCACACCCGCTAGTCGTCTCATTACTGTGGTGCAGTCATCGCTGTGTTATTTTTTGGAAAACTTGCTATGTGGTTAACAAATACCCAAGAGATTTGGGGTAATTAAAACTACTTTGTCTACTAACCCTGAACACTGCATACCACCAGGAACTTTAAATTGTGCCCCCCCACTATCAACAGTTACGCGTCGCCACTGATAACAACCTAACGTTCCCTATCAAGTATGAAATCTAACCATTACCTAATGGGTGAGTATACCCAAGCCGTCGCAAGGCAATATTGCAGAATGACTGGAAAGGCTACCTTGCACATTACCATTAGGAACCCCAGTACAAGTAGCTAGGACTAAAAAAATGAGGGAGAAACTAACCTTTATATCTATGTTGCAAGGGTAGACCAGGAAGCCGCCCTTATTACTCTAGTTCCAAAGCCAGGGTTTTGTGGATCCACGACATTGTCTATAGAACCTCGCAAAGTTATTGGGAGTAGCCCACACCGCTACATTGCAGATGTCTGTAACAGATGCACCCTAGTATAAAGCCCACAAAGTAGTCCCTGGTGGAATGGGCAGTGAGCTTTTCTTGATAGAGCAAGTTGGCTCACTAATAGGAAGTCCTGACTTTATCTGTTATCCATTTGGACAGCCTCTGTTTAGACAGGGCTTGACCATGGGACTTCGCCCGTAACAGACAAAAAACAGTTTGGACTGCCTCCAACTTTTTGTCCGGTCAACATAATACACAAGGGCCCACACTGGACAGAGCATATGGAGCTGCCGCTCCCTGTCAGACTGGGTCTGGGAAACTGCTGCCATCAGGCCAAGAAGTTTCTGGAACATTACTACCGTGAGTGCTCTGTTGAGGTAAAAGAGCTCCAAACAGGCAGCTATTCTGTGCACTCTTCTCTGAAAGGTGAACCACAGGTACTTCCTGTGCGCTGGTTCTATGGGGATGTGGAAATAGGTGTCTTTGAAGTCCACCATGGTGAATCAGTCACCTGGCCTGATGGACTGCAACAGCTGTTGCATTGTTAATATTATAACCCTCCTTTGGCTCAGATACAGGTTGACCTGCCTGAGGTCTGAGGCCACAATCCTGTCTTGGCACTAGGAAGTACCTGGAGTACAACCCTTCCTCCAACTGGGAGGGGGTCTATCATCCAAATAGCCAGTTCTTGCAGCAGAGCTGTGGGTCCGTGACTGATGTTGTAGTCATGCTCCGAAAGGGGAGGGCCGTGCTTGAACTGCAGCAATCTGAACGGTAGTAAGCACCCAAATGTCTGTGGTGCACTGACACCAATAGTCCAGATGGCTCCCTGTGAAGGGCCCTGGACCTGTGGCAGCAAATGTCTAGAGCTGCTACTTAGCCTTTGGCTGAGCCTGCACAGAGAACCTATTAAAGCCTCTGCGGCGAGCAGCTGCGTGCCAGTCTTGAACATCACCTCTGGCAGCAGGCACAGCCAGCTGTGCCGGTATTTGCGGCTGCTGGTACCTAGGGCACCAGTTTTCTGCTGGTTTATGTACTGGAGGTTGTCGCTTGGGAAGCAGGCGAACCAGCTCCTTGGTGGATTCCCACGCGCAGTGAGAGTGCTGCAGCATCTCGTCCACCGGGGGACCAAACGTGTGCTCTGGAGTGGTAGGATAACCTTTTCTCAAGCTTGTCCTTGGAGAAAGGGGAACAAAACTTGCAGAAGCTGCGATTAGCCAGTGCTCCTTGGCATGCTCTGGTCCCAGGCAGGAAGGCCACCTACCATGCTTGTCCTCAATAGGCAGACTGGCCTTGGATGTCTCACAGGGATAGGACCTGCGCATGATGCAAGGCGCAAACAATGCAGTATGCAGCTGAACAGTTGCTGCCTCAATCTGCTTATAGATATCGACCAAGCGGGACCGATTCGGTACCGGACTGGTTACCTCGGTACCGGACCAGTGACCTTGGCACCGGTCAGTAACAGGCTGAAACCAGGTCGCTCCCTGGACGGTACCGGGTCGGTGTATTTACTAGTTCAGGACCGGTTCAGTACTGGTGATGCTAAACAAATTTCATTTGTCCGTCACTTTGGTAGGTGACAGGAGGGATTGGGTAAAGAAGTACTGCACTGACTGTATTTTAATCAGAGAGTGACACAACATGGAGGCGAGCATATCTTCAAGGTAGCTTGTTTCCCCACTTAAAACTACTGTATTTCTGTTGGTCGTATATACGTAACAAAGCGGAGACCCCACACACCACAAGCGAGCATCTTACACTAATCAATATGCAGAAGAGCCAGGATCAACTGCATTCGTGGTTAAAGAGCTTTTATCCTCATCTCATCTCAGGGGAAGAATCCGTAACGACAGTGTGTTACACAACATTGCCCATTACATATGCAAACTGTCATGTCAAAAAGGCTTGCTTTATAATAAAGTGGAAGAATGTTTCAAACAGACACCAACATTTTTTAGCATACCACTTTAAAAAAATGATTGCTGGCACTGTAACTTTGAAATGTATGCTTCAGTATAGGCTAAAGAAATGTCATGTAATTGCTTTATTTTCAATAGTATTATTTTCAATAGTATTTTCAAAAGTGTCCTGCAGGATGCTCTTTCAAATCCTATGACTCATCTAAAAGAAGAGTTCCTTGAAAAACGATTTCTGCTATTGAATAACATGTATACAGAGACAGCATCCAGTGGTGCTGCTGGATTTCACAAATCTGTGTACTCATTTAGCACAGACATTCAATATACATTTTGTACGCCTGCATTAACTCTACATATCATTTTTTTTGCCTAACTCTCTATATACCACAATGCTTTGCGCGCAGTGTGACGGAAGTCTCCATTGAAAATCAGCAGAGTCGAGTATCTTGTTAAATAGAATATCTTTTGAAACGCCCTTCTAAATATTATTGGCTGAAGCAGTTTTGAGTGAGGCTGGATTTTCATTGATTAAAATATCAGTGTGTGCTCCCATTGGCTAGAAAGGTTGCAGTGTTTTCGGCACAGTGCGAGATTGACAGTTGGAAGTTTGTCTGTTTGTTGGGAAGTTTGTCTGGTTGATTGGAAATTTGCAGGTCCGTACAGCCTTTCGTATTAATGAATTGACAAATTAATTAATGAATTATTAGATGAATTAACAAATACGTTTATGAATTACTGTATGAATTGACAAATTTATGGACGAATTTCTGGACAAATTGACCAATTCACGAATTGACAAACAAATTGACAAATTCACGAATTGACAAACAAATTGACAAACTAACGGCCGGATAGTTTTAAGAGCCTTTTGTAAATGAGGCCCAATGTTATATTAAGTAGTTACTGTTGCAGCACCCTCTATGACATACTGCGAGAGAGGGAGTTGGACTTATGTGTGAGAGTTAGGCAGCAGCCATTGTATTCGAAGGCCACTAAAGGAAGCAGGAAAGGGATATGCGTAAATGGTATGTATGCCTGAAACTAATCTGCCTACAGTTATTTATGACCAAAGATTCTTGGATATTTCACAAAAAATGCATTACAAAAGGATGTTCTTGAATTTAAACAACATTAAACAACAATCACAAAACTGCTTTCTTGCCAAGTCATTTCAAAATTGGACTTATAATTTCCATCAGGATGTGTGCCTCAAGCTAGAAATAGAATTGAGTCGGGTCCTATATTTACCCGATTTAGTTATTTAGTTCTGATGGCTTTTTCAAGGTCATCAGTGCTGTGCAGTAATGTATCATACCAGGCCAGCTTACACTAGCCCCTCCCCACCTGAACACACCCTGCCTTCCTGCCCCCACTAACCCCCCCCCCCCCCCCCCCAATTCTCAACTTTCAACTATCTGACTCTGACCTTCACTCGTTACTCCTGGACTCCAGGCCAACTACTTGTGCCCAAGACCAGCCCTACTTCTGGTTATCTACAGTTGATTTGTTTTATCGCTGGTGTGTAATGGAAACAATATTGAAATCAAGCTAGATCAGAGCATGGGAATTAGACCAATTTATCACAGGCCACCAATGTGAAAAACACTGCTGTTTTTCCAAATTTATAGTTATTTAGAGCAAGTGCATCTTGAAACGAGTCAGTGTCCCCCATCATAAATCACAAAAAGACACGTTTAGCAGCTAGCTATGAATCTAAAAAAGCTGCATAATATAACACTTTAAAATCCAAGGCATGATGATTCAATTGTCTGGTGACCTTAGGGGCCATTGAAAATGACTGACATTTTCTGAAAGCGTACAAAACTTGTGCTGGGGTGGAGGGGGGTGGTCAAGGGCAGTGTACGCTTTTTGATAACAAAATGTATGACATTTCTATATAGCTTGAAATATTCGCATGCATTTATACAAAAGTACTGTAGAGAGCCGAGATGAAACAGTTCATGGTATTTTACTTCTGGTTGAGAAAAAGGATCCTCTTTATGTTAACATATGTTTCCTTTGCGGTGCACAGCAGTGAAGAGAAGGAAATGGAGTGTCAGCAAGCTACAGTTATTTTTCTCATATGTTTAAAACTTTTCTTGGGCCTATAAAGTTATTTTCTGATACCAATGTGGTTAGTAATACAAGGGCAATTGGTTAAATGTCAAATGGTACAGAAAGACAGCACAGTTAAATTAAAATACAATTTATTGTTAAGTGGCAGATTTTTTGTTATTATTTGCTACTGTATTTCGCCAGTGTGCAAATATGTGCACACTTCATTCAAATACACAGAATAATAATATGTCAAAAATCGGTTTCTCAAACAGTACACTCTACCGTAAAAAAAGATTATTTTAAACTAAAAAAATAAATGCAGCTAGACTGGAAAATCATGCCTGTCATGCAATACTGCTCAGTTTCACTGCAAAATCGGATTAAAAAATAGGAACATATTTCTTGCAATTTATTTGTAGTTGTTAAAATACAACCTCTTGAACTAACTAAGCCTGCAAGAATACAATCCCATTTGACACAAATATGTATTTTTCGGTATAAATAGTAAAAACACGTATGTGTTGGGGGACTTAAAATAATATATAATTTACCTTAATTACTTGAGCTGCCTCTCTCAGTAGATGGAATGCTATGAAAAATATGTAAATCTAAGTAGTACTTGCTTTCTGCGCACGGGCAGTGATCAATATAGGAACGAAGAATATGTGTGTTTTGTTTCTTCAGGCACCCATCCCTTCACCCCATACAGTTATCTTTTGAGTTACAAAACATTAACTGAAGAGACAGATAAGATACAAACTGTGTCCAAGATTAGAAAAAGAATAAATAGCTGACGCAAGCAAAAGCACACAACAGCAGCAGACGATAGAATGCAGGGCTAGAACTGTAACCTCTGCTAATAATAATAATAATAATAATAATAATAATAATAATAATAATAATAATAAAATGCAGCCGCCTTTTCGTGGTTGCAATCTATCTGTACGTTCTGTCAGGTCATAGGTGTACAGTGTGCTGAGCCTTTTCTTTAGGTCAGATTTTGTCACTTTTTTATTTTGAGACCCCCACATGTGTTTAATATAACGGTTGTATCCCAGAAATACTGTAATGCCAACCTCATCCTACATAGGGGGAGGTGGAAATCACAAGGTGCGGTCAGAACTACAAACATCTTATATAATACCAGATACTATTGCAGGGCAAGAAATTAGCACCGGCCATGCGGCAATTGCCATAATGCCCATCAAAATGTATGTTGATTCACGGCAATTATGGCCGCAGTGCCCTTTTTTGCTACAGCAACTCGAGAGGCCTGCACATACCAAATTAGGAAGTGTTTGGATCAAAACAAAACCATGATTACGTGATTTGTGTGGTTAAGTCGCATCAGCAAGAAAAAAACAACAAACAAACAACGAACACTACCCTTCAAGCACATGGATTTCCACCACGTGTAATTATGCCATCTCAGAAGACTCCTGAAAAAAAAAGTAGACGGTTTTGCACTCTGCAATTTTTTAAAATTTTATTTTTTTTATGGAAAATGTTTAAAATAACCACTTGTAAGTAACCTTTTCAGGTTTAATATATATATATATATATATATATATATATATATACAGTGCCTTGCAAAAGTATTCAGACCCCTGACCAATTCTCTCATATTACTGAATTACAAATGGTACATTGAAATTTCGTTCTGTTTGATATTTTATTTTAAAACACTGAAACTCAAAATCAATTATTGTAAGGTGACATTGGTTTTATGTTGGGAAATATTTTTAAGAAAAATAAAAAACTGAAATATCTTGCTTGCATAAGTATTCAACCCCCACACATTAATATTTGGTAGAGCCACCTTTCGCTGCAATAACAGCTTTAAGTCTTTTGGGGTAAGTATGTACCAGCTTTGCACACAGTGTCAGAGTGATTTTGGCCCATTCTTCTTGGCAGATTTGCTCCAGGTTGTTCAGGTTGGTTGGACGACGCTTGTGGACCGCAATTTTCAAACAGTGCCACAGATTCTCAATGGGATTGAGATCAGGACTTTGACTGGGCCACTGTAGGACATTCACCTTTTTGTTCGTGAGCCACTCCAATGTTGCTTTGGCCTTGTGCTTGGGATCATTGTCCTGCTGAAAGGTGAATTTCCTCCCAAGCTTCAGTTTTTTAGCGGACTGAAGCAGGTTCTCTTGCAGTATTTCCCTGTATTTTGCTCCATCCATTCTTCCTTCAATTTTAACAAGATGCCCAGTCCCTGCTGATAAGAAGCATCCCCACAGCATGATGCTGCCACCACCATACTTCACTGTAGGAATGGTGTGTCTTGAGGCATGGGCAATGTTAGGTTTGCGCCACACATAGCGCTTTGAGTTTTGCCCAAAAAGCTCTATCTTGGTCTCATCTGACCACAAAACCTTGTCCCACATCGCAGCTGGGTCACTCTCATGCTTTCTGGCAAACTCCAGATGTGCTTTCAGATGGTACTTTTTGAGTAACGGCTTCTTTCTTGCCACCCTCCCATACAGGCCAGTGTTATGCAGAACTCTTGATATGGTTGACTGGTGCACCATTACTCCACTCCCAGCCACTGAACTCTGTAGCTCCTTCAAAGTGATTGTTGGCCTCTCTGTGGCTTCTCTCACAAGTCTCCTTCTTGTTTGAGCGCTGAGTTTTGAGGGACAGCTTTTTCTTGGCGGTGCCTGGGTGGTGTGATGCAGCTTCCACTTCCTGATTATTGATCCAACTGTGCTCACTGGGATATCCAAACACTTGGATATTATTTTGTACCCTTTCCCTAATCTATGCATTTGTATTACTTTATCTCTAACTTCTGTAGAATGCTCTTTGGTCTTCATTTTCCTTCAGATTCACAGTCTGACCAATGATCCTTCAACAGTGGGGTTTTTATCCAGAAAATGTGACAGCAACTTTAATGGTTCACAGGTGGAGGCCAATGGTAAGGTAATTGTGTCCTCGTTAGGGCAATTTCTTTCATCGGTGTAAACTGGGAGCTTCCACAGCACAGGGGCTGAATACTTATGCAAGCAAGATATTTCAGTTTTTTATTTTTCTTAAAAATATTTCCCAACATAAAACCAATGTCACCTTACAATAATTGATTTTGAGTTTCAGTGTTTTAAAATAAAATATCAAACAGAACGAAATTTCAGTGTACCATTTGTAATTCAGTAATATGAGAGAATTGGTCAGGGGTCTGAATACTTTTGCAAGGCACTGTATATATATATATATATATATATATATATATATATATATATATATATATATATACATACAGACGTGCTCAAATTTGTTGGTACCCTTACAGCTCATTGAAATAATGCTTCATTCCTCCTGAAAAGTGATGAAATTAAAAGCTATTTTATCATGTATACTTGCATGCCTTTGGTATGTCATAGAATAAAGCAAAGAAGCTGTGAAAAGAGATGAATTATTGCTTATTCTACAAAGACATTCAAAAATGGCCTGGGCACATTTGTTGGTACCCCTTAGAAAAGATAATAAATAATTGGATTATAGTGATATTTCAAACTAATTAGTTTCTTTAATTAGTATCACACATGTCTCCAATCTTGTAATCAGTCATTCAGCCTATTTAAATGGAGAAAAGTAGTCAATGTGCTGTTTGGTATCATTGTGCGCACCACACTGAACATGGACCAGAGAAAGCAAAGGAGAGAGTTGTCTGAGGAGATCAGAAAGAAAATAATAGACAAGCATGGTAAAGGTAAAGGCTACAAGACCATCTCCAAGCAGCTTGATGTTCCTGTGACAACAGTTGCAAATATTATTAAGAAGTTTAAGGTCCATGGAACTGTAGCCAACCTCCCTGGGCGCGGCCGCAAGAGGAAAATCGACCCCAGATTGAACAGAAGGATAGTGCGAATGGTAGAAAAAGAACCAAGGATAACTGCCAAAGAGATACAAGCTGAACTCCAAGGTGAAGGTATGTCAGTTTCTGATCGCACCATCCGTCGCTTTTTGAGCGAAAGTGGGCTCCATGGAAGAAGACCCAGGAGGACTCCACTTTTGACAGAATAACATAAAAAAGCCAGACTGGAATTTGCTAAAATGCATATTGACAAGCCACAATCCTTCTGGGAGAATGTCCTTTGGACAGATGAGTCAAAACTGGAGCTTTTTGGCAAGTCACATCAGCTCTATGTTCACAGACGAAAAAATGAAGCTTTCAAAGAAAAGAACACCATACCTACAGTGAAACATGGAGGAGGCTCGGTTATGTTTTGGGTCTGCTTTGCTGCGCCTGGCATCTGTGCAGGGCACAATGAAATCTCAAGACTATCAAGGCATTCTGGAGCGAAACGTACTGCCCAGTGTCAGAAAGCTCTGTCTCAGTCGCAGGTCATGGGTCCTCCAATAGGATAATGACCCAAAACACACAGCTAAAAGCACCCAAGAATGGATAAGAACAAAACATTGGACTATTCTGAAGTGGCCTTCTATGAGTCCTGATCTGAATCCTATCGAACATCTATGGAAAGAGCTGAAACTTGCAGTCTGGAGAAGGCACCCATCAAACCTGAGACAGCTGGAGCGGTTTGCTCAGGAAGAGTGGGCCAAACTACCTGTTAACAGGTGCAGAAGTCTCATTGAGAGCTACAGAAAACGTTTGATTGCAGTGATTCGCTTTAAAGGTTGTGCAACAAAATATTAGGTTAGCGGTCCCACGATTTTTGTCCATGCATTTTCATTTGTTTTATTATTTACAATATTATGTTGAATAAAAAATCAAAAGCAAAGTCTGATTTCTATTAAATATGGAATAAACAACGGTGGATGCCAATTACTTTTGTCAGTTTCAAGTTATTTCAGAGAAAATTGTGCATTCTTCGTTTTTTGTGGAGGGGTACCAACAAATTTGAGCACATCTGTATATATATATATATATATATATATATATATATATATATATATATATATATATATATATATATATTTACTGTAACTCACTTGAATATGGTTCAATTGCCATTATCCCCTTATTTAAATACTTTTCTACATTGCAGTACCATGTTTATTATCATTACTTGTCTTTATTATGATAAAAAATAATGTATACTAGAGGGCTCCCGAGTGGTGCATCCGGTGAACGCGCTCCACGTGGAGTGTGGGATGTGCTCTATAGCCTGGACATCACTGGTTCGAGTCCAGGCTATTCCACTGCCGACCGTGGATGGGAGCTCCCAGGGGGCAGGGCACAATTGGTCGAGCGCCATCCGGGAGGGGGAGGGCTTAGGTCAGCTAGGGTGTCCTTGGCTCACTGTGCACCAGCGACCCCTGTGGTCTGGCCGGGCGCCTGCGGGCCTGCCTGTAAGCTGCCCAGAGCTGCGTTGTCCTCCGACGTTGTAGCTCTGAGGTGGCTGCATGGTGGGCCTGCAGTGTGAAAAAGAAGCAGTCGGCTGACGGCACACGCTTTGGAGGACAGCGTGTGTTCATCTTCACTGCTCCCGAGTCAGTGCGGGGGTGGAAGCGGTGAGCTGAGCCTAAAAATAATTGGCTATTCCAAATTGGGAGAAAAAGATAAAAAAACAATTGGCGACTACTAAATTAAAAAAATAAATAAATAAGGTATATTTTTTCAGTTCATCCATAAATGCAACACAGTGCCTCGACATTTTGTATGTTACACTTGGGAATGACATTTAAGAGTTTAGGCTATGTTAAACTGTGTAGAATGTGTGCTATTAAAATTTAAGAAAATTGTCCCATGGCATAGAGGTAAAAGCCAATGCCTTCTGTGCAGGGAGCTACGTCCTCACAGGCTCGAATCGAATCTATGCTGCTGGTTGATGGGCTGGCCGGCTGCCCAGTGGCAATTGGCTAGATTGCCGATGGGGAGGTTTAATTTCCCGGTCAGGGATCTCGCCGCCTCTCGGGTGCATAGCTACCTCCTGTCTGACAATCGCTCAATTGTTCTTTTACGGTCTTGGTGAGGACGGCTGTGTTCCTCCGAACAGTGAAGTTTTTTCCAAAAAAATTATTTTCTGACCCTGTGGGCACAAAAGTCAACCTCATGCCAACAAGTTAGTAGGACAGTTCATACAATTAAAAATGTACAGAGGCAGGTTTTGCTGCACATGAACAGTTTGAGTTCACATGTTATCAAGCTTCTTGTACTTTGTTGGTTCCCGTCATCTCAATGGTCAATTGTGAATATAATGCATGCAATAGCTAGAGACTAGATCATAGAAATGCTGTGACTGCTAATTGCAGCTTGCGGGTTAATTGACAGAAATTAAATCCAGGTTTATAAAAAAAAAAAAAAAAAACGTACAAATTCACTCACTTGCAATGCGTGTTTGTGAATGATGAATAAGCGACTGAATTCTGGATTTTGGATTTCTTTGTGCCCCTCAACTAACCTACAATTTACCTATCTGTCAACCGAACTTTTGGAAGATAAATCTATATAATAAATACAATATTCTGTGTTTGGAGAGTCGGGATGCTTTATATTGCTATAGCAAGGTGATCAATAAGGAATACAACATGCTTCTTTCTTTATAAATATATAGAATATGAATACAGGCCTTTTGTTAGTATATTCCATCTGCAACATTGTCATTAAAAATAAATGTCTTTCTGTGTATATTTGCTTCAGCCGTATTTAAAAGGGTGTTTAAAAGGGACCAAAAACACAGAAAGAGTACTTGGAACTGCAATCATAAGTCAAAAAGGCCAAGAGAGCGATAGAAATGAACATTGCTAAGGGGGCCAAAACCAATTCCAAAATGTTTTTCCAATATTATAACAGCAATAGAACATTCAAAGAGGAGGTTAAATGTCTAAGAGACACAAATGGCAAAATCATAGACAAAGAAAAAAAAAATAGTAAATATATTAAATCATTACTTTGCACAGGTTTTTACAAAGGAGGATACGGACAACATGCCCCACATATCGATCTGTTCCTATCCAGTTTTAAATAACTTTAGCATAACAGAGGCAGAAGTGTTAAAGGGACTAGGAGCTCTTAAAATAAACAAATCCGGATGAGATCCTCCCAATAGTACTCAAAGAAATGAAAGAAGTTATTTACAAACCGCTAACCAAGATCATGCAACAGTCTCTTGACACAGGGGTTGTATGGTCAGCATGGTTTTAGGAAAGGGAGATTGTGTCTAACTAACCTGCTTGATATTTTTGAGGATGCAACATCGACAATGGATAATTGCAAAACATATGACATGGTTTGTTTAGATTTCCAGAAAGCCTTTGACAAAGTCCCGCATAAAAGATTAATTCTCAAACTGAACACAGTAGGGATTCAAGGAAATGCATGCACATGGATTAGGGAGTGGTTAACATGTAGAAAACAGAATGTACTGATTAGAGGAGAAACCTCAAAATGGAGCAAGGTAACCAGGGGTGTACCACAGGGATCAGTATTAGGTCCTCTGCTATTCCTAATCTACATTAGTGATGTAGATTCTGGTATAGTAAGCAAACTTGCTAAATTTGCAGACAGCACAAAAATAGGAGGAGTGGCAAACACTGTTGCAGCAGCAAAGGTCATTCAAAATGATCTAGACAGCATTCAGAACTGGGCAGACACATGGCAATGACATTTAATAGAGAAAAGTGTAAAGTATTGCACGCAGGCAATACAAATGTGCATTATAAATATCATATGGGAGATACTGAAATTGAAGAAGGGATCTATGAAAAAGACCTAGGAGTTTATGTTGACTCAGAAATGTCTGCATCTAGACAATGTGGGGAAGCTATAAAAAAGGCCAACAAGATGCTCGGATATATTGTGAGAAGTGTTGAATTTAAATCAAGGGAAGTAATGTTAAAACTTTACAATGCATTAGTAAGACCTCACCTAGAATATTGTGTTCAGTTCTGGTCACTTCGTTACAAAAAGGATATTGCTGCTCTAGAAAGAGTGCAAAGAAGAACGACCAGAATTATCCCGGGTTTAAAAGGCATGTCGTATACAGACAGGCTAAAAGAAATGAATCTATTCAGTCCTGAACAAAGAAGACTACGCGGTTATCTGATTCAAGCAGTCAAAATCCTAAAAGGTATAGACAATGTCGACCCAGGGGACTTTTTTGACCAGAAAAAAGAAACAAGGACCAGGGGTCACAAATGGAGATTAGATAAAGAGGCATTCAGAACAGAAAATAGGAGGCACTTTTTTTACACAAAGAATTGTGAGGGTATGGAACCCTGTAATGTTGTTGAAGCTGACACCCAGGGATCCTTCAAGAAGCTGCTTGATGAGATTCTGGGATCAATAAGCTACTAACAACCAAATGAGCAAGATGGGCTGAATGGCTTCCTCTCGTTTCTTATGTTCTTATGTATTGTTTGTGGTTAAAAAATCAAAAAATAATTATTGTTGTTTTTGTAAGACCGTGTTTTTGTACAGTAATTCAAAGTAACATTACAGTTAAATAAAAGGTTGTAGTTAATGCATAACCCCATAAGTTAGCATGTACAGTATTTTTTTAAGTACTCATGACTTCAAGGTAATGTTGCATTTTACTAGGCCTGATTGTACAACAAACCTTGCACACTGACAGATGAACAAAATAAAATACCATGAACCACAAGACCACTGTTGTTTTTTGGTATTTATATCTGAGTGTTTTAACTCAAGCAGCAGTGTGGAGTAGTGGTTAGGGCTCTGGACTCTTGACTGAAGGGTCATGGGTTCAATCCCAGGTGGGGGACGCTGCTGCTGTACCCTTGAGCAAGGTACTTTACCTAGACTGCTCCAGTAAAAACCCAATTGTATAAATGGGTAATTGTATGTAAAAAATAATGTGATATGTGATATATTGTAACAATTGTAAGTTGCCCTAGATAAGGGTGTCTGCTAAGAAACAAATAATAATAATAATTAGCTGATTTGCACGTTAATCTGAATACTTTTAGCAGCACATTACCCCAAAGACCCCTCTTTCCTGCACAGTCATTTTAATTGTTTACTTTGAACCAAAGAATTTCAATATCAAATTTTACCTTTTGGAAACTACAGGGAACAGGTTCTCATTGTCTTTGCTGACCTGGGGAACATGGCAGGGAAATGGAGGCGGATCAGTAAAGGAAGGAATTTACATTGGCTTGAGATCTATAATGTCCACAATATAGACAGTGCCTTTAATGTCTGGGCCTGGAAAATCTGTTTACAAAATAGGACATTTCAGGTGAAAAAACAAAATGATACTGATATAAATTTGAACCATGCCACAGAAACGAATCAAACAAGAAGCCCCCAAAATAAAAACATACTCAGCTAAACAAATTAACTTCCATTTCAAGTTTTGCTGTAAAAAAAAAACAAACTGTTGTATTGATCTTGTGTAACTCAGGCATAGTTGTTTATACTCCTGGCTGGATGCCTGACAGCATTGCACATGCAATTATTCTCTCTCTCTCTCTCTCTCTCTCTCTCTCTCTCTCTCTCTCTCTCTCTCTCTCTCTCTCTCTCTCTCTCTCTCTCTCTCTCTCTCTCAATTCAATTCAATTCAATTCAAAGTGCTTTATTGGCATGACTTATTTTCCACAGTGTTGCCAAAGCAAATACATACATATTATGAACAGATGCATATATATACAAACAAGGAACAATGGTAACAAAATAATAATAAATAAAATAGAAGATAAATAATAATAATACAGAAATTGAAATATTAAAATAATAATATTGAAACTATTAAATTGTGGCGTGTCACTGCGTGCCCCTCAGGTTGTGGCAGGTGGCTACATATTTGGCAGCCAGTGGAGCTGTGTGTCCCTCCCCTAGGAGGACAGCAAGTTTCTCAGAGTCTGCCATTTGTCTGAAAAGAGGATATTTTTCTTGTATTTTAATGAAGAATGATTCTCTGATATGGCTGTATTTTATACAGTGTAGGAGAAAGTGCATCTCAGTTTCAACCTCTCCTGTCTCGCAGTGACCACAGAGCCGATCTTCTCTGGGCAGCCAGGTCTGCCTGTGTCTGCCTGTCTCTATGGCCAGGCTGTGGTCACTGAGCCTGTACTTGGTCAGGATCTGTCTCTGCTTCGTATCTCTGACAGTGGAGAGATACTCTGCTAGGCTGTAGTTTCTTTTTAGGGCCCGATAGCAATCAAGTTTATTTTGGGATTTTATTTCTGTGTCCCAGTGTTCCAGATAGGAGTTTTTGGTTTGTTTTATAATTTACTCTCTCTCTCTCTCAACACAAAATGTGTAAAGTAATCTAACTGTTGTTTACGACTGTAAGTTGCCCAGGATAAGGTTGTCTGCTAAGAAATAAATAATAATAATAATAATAAATGTATAAGCCAAACATCTCTCTCTCTCTAAGTTCAAATACATTATTGGCATGACAAGTTCAACAAGTATTGCCAAAGATACAATGCATGAACACAAAGGAACAGACATGAAATAAACAATTATATATGTGTCAGGCTTGTCTTATGTGTCTCTGGCCCTGTGGCAGGACACTACAAACTCTGTAGCTATTACTGCTCCATCTCTCCTCTCCCTTAGAAAGAACTGCAGTTTCTCCTCTTGGCTCTGGAGCTGAAGCCCTGTATTATGCCTGCCAGCCTGAGGGAGTATCTCTCTCTCGGCTCTCTGTATCTCTCACAGTGGAGGATGAAGTGGGTCAGTCTCAATCTCTCCACTGTGGCACTGGGTACAGAGTCGCTCCTCTCTGGGTCTCCACTGTGCTCTGTGCCTTCCTGTTTCAATAGCCATTTTGTGGTCACTGATTCTGTATTTAGTTAATAGGTGTTTGTTTTGGGGGTTCGTGATGATAATTAGATACTTTGCCAGGGTGTATTCTCTGTTGAGAAAACTGCAGAGATAATTTGTTCTCTCCAGTAGAAGGTGTAGTTTTCTACCAGGGCACAGCCTAGTGTTTTTTTCAGTGCCTTATGTGTGATGGGCTCAGTGCCAGGGCTCTTCTGGATATTAATGCCAGTTTTGGAGGAGAGGGATGTCATGTAAGAGTTCTTTTCTGTATGGGGATTAGCAGAGGGACTCTCCCCAGTTGTTTGGGGATTCTCCTTTACAGAAGGTGTGTGATTTCTGTGGGGGTTTCATCCCACTCTGAGTAATCTGCACTCATGGTTGTACCTCAGACTTCACTCCCATAGAGCAGGATTGGCTGAATTATGCTGTCAAACAGCTGGAGTAATAATTGTGTCGAAAGATTAATTGCAGCCAGTGTTATTTTAATGGTGTAGTATGCTCTGAGAGCTGTCTCTTTTAGTGCTTTGATTATAACCTCCTGATGCGCTTAAGGTAGCTGTATAAGAGGCTGTAGTCAATTTCTGGTTGTTTTGGGCTTTTTTTGGAACACCATGATTTTGGTCTTGTTCAGGTTGAGCTTAGAGCCCATGTTTTACAATAGGTCTCCAGCTGTGTCAGGTTGTGCTGCAAACCCTCCTGTGTGGGGGACAGGAGGACCAGGTCATCTGCGTACAGCAGGCACTTCACCTCAGTGTGGCCGAGGAACAGGGCTGTGGTGGGGCTGAGGTTACAGCCCTGTCTCACTCCTCTCTCCTGCCTAAAGGGACCTGTCTGCTTTCCATTAGTCTTTACTTTACACTGTATCGCTGAGTACATAGATTGAATTGTGTCGTACACTTTTCCACCAATCCCTGACTAACAGTTTGAGGTACAGGTGCCAAATAGAATCAAACGCTTTCTTGAAATCAATAAAGCAGACGAATATCTTGCCTTTGTTGATGTTGTGTACGTGTTTGTTGATCAGTGTGTTTAGAGTAGAGATGTGGTCAGTAGTGTGGGGTTTTGGAAGGAATCCAATCTGGCTCTTATTTATAATATCTTGACTCATTAGAAACTGGGATATTCTGGGATTTAGGATGCTACAGAATAGTTTGCTGAGGTTACTCCCCACACAGACCCCTCTGTAGTTGTGTGGATTGAGGGTCTCCACTCTTGTAGATGGGGGTGATGAGCCCCTCTCCCCACTGCTTAGAGAAGTGTCCAGAGAGCAAAACAAGGTTAAACCGCCTCAGCAGAGCTGCCTGCAGGTCAGAGTTGCCATGCTTCAGCATCTCATTGAGGATCTGATCGGGGCCACTTGCTTGTCTGGATTTCAATTTGGAAATGTGTTCTCTGATCTCATCAGTGGTAATGGGGGGGTGTAACAGAGAGCGAAGGGATCCGAGCTGTAAGACTACTTCCCAACCAGAAGGGGCATTGATAAAGTCATTGTTGCGCTTTCCTGAAGATGGCCAAACTCAAGGCTGGGGGGGAACCGGAAGTCGGTCATCTCAGAGGCGGGCCGTAGCTGCAGTAACACCGAACATGTCTATTGTAATCAGCTGGGTGCTGCGTGCCGATTGGATACAGCGTGGCTCCAGTCTGATTGCAGGGAGTTTTGTGTTTCAAGAGGGGGGCAGTTACACTGACTTGAGGCTGTGTGTTAATTCGCCGGAGCACAGGTTGATTTGTGTATTGCAGAGGATTAGGAATGGTACGCTGACGCCACGGAGCCAGCAGAGGATCCACTGCACTTTCCCCTGCACAGCCCAACACAGCACAGCACCTCACTGCACAGTATGGTCAGACCCTGTGGCATTAAACCTGGACTGCACCAGCACAGCTGTGATCGCGGAACAGGAGCAGAGCTGCACAGCAGCAGGATTATTTATTATTGTTATTTTGGGACTGAGCATTGTTTTGCTACCAAGTTACCACTGCTGGTAACCGGCAGCGTTTGTTATTAGTTAACACACCTTTTGTTGCTTTGATTTAAATAAACAGCCAGGTTACTAACAAAACCTATTATTGTTTGGACTGCCTTGGTTATTTTGCACCACAACGCCATCCTTGCCACAGGTTGTCTAAGGGGATTTGGTAGTCTTTAAATGGCTGCCTCCAGGGAGCTCAGTTTGTTTAGAATGTCAATTTGTTGGGGTGTGAGGGTGTCAGTTTGGATTCCTTTATACAGGCACTGGAAATGTTCTGTCCAGATTTGCTATTCTGGATTCTTTTCATTTTTCTTAAGACTTTTTGGGGTTTTTTTTCTTCAGTTGCTTTCAATATGGTGTTTAAATCAGTAGCTGCAAGATTTGTTTTTTATTTTGGGTCTGATTGCTGTTTTTGTTCAGGAAAGTATTAATCGTGTCTTTTACTTTGGAGTGTTTAGGGCTTGTTGGTATTTTTCTCTGCTGTCCTGATTCCAGCTGTACTGTGGAGGTTTGCAGAGGGGTTATTGTGTTGTGGTTTTGGGATTTGTTTAGGTAGAGGACAGTCTGACAGTGGTCTGATAGGTTTTACTGTCAGTGCATTTATATCATTGATGTCCAGCTGTCGTACAGGTGATTCTCAGGTACGATGGTGTGGAACTGGACCACATGGACATTGGGGAAGTTCAACCATGCACTGATGAGTCGTTGATCCTCTCAATGACTCGGGTAGGCGTGTCATGCCTGGGAAGCACGACAGATATTATCATTTTTGCTGATGGGAATTTGTGTGTTGCCGTCTCCGCTATTTGATGTAACTGCTTGACGATGTAGGCATCCCGCTCTATAGGTCATGGTAGGGTGTCGTATTTTTATTTTGATTAGCGAAAAGGCATTTTCGTTAAGATATTTTCCGTTTGAGTATATTAATACAGCTACATCGATGGGGCTTGTTTTGTTGTGGATTTCATCACGCTGCTCCTGGGTTACTACTTTTTGTTCATTTTTTATTTTCTGTACTTTGCCTTTTATTTGTTTGAGCTGCTCAAAATGTGTCATTTGGGAGTTAATCTCCTCTTCTGTTTCGACCGCACTGCCACAGTCTTTAACAATGTTGATGGCTCTTGCTCTTGAGGGGGACTCAGGTGGTTTGTGGTTGGTGTGGGCGGTAGGTATCGTAGTCCGCTGGGAGAGTGTTGTGTTGGAGCCTATCTGTGGACTTTGAGCTCAGTGTTTGTGCCTTGGTTGGCTCAGGAACATTGGTTCGTTCGGTGGTTATTTGCTGGGTGCACCGTTTAATAGCGGTGAATGAGTGCTCATATCTGAGCAGACTGTCCTCATTCCCCTGGATCACGACTGTGCCGTGGTTATAAATGTTTCTCGTGAATACGGCGCTGTCCGAAGGCTTCTTTCCAGCAGTTCAGATGCAAAGTGAACATCACTAAATTAGATTTAATTCTTCCGTTATCGGTTTCTGTAAAGTCCGCAATTAACATCTCCAGGTTATTTAGGGTTCAGTTTACAGTACCATAATGCATGCACTTTCATTTTTCTTTCGCTTTAGTTCTCTGCACACTGCAATACCAATAACGGTCACTTGAGGTCCCTGTTTTAGTACACAGCAGTGTGAGGTAAGCTACAGTAGACCTGTCCGTTATCATTCAGCTGTTCACTTGCAGTAGTGTTCTTTCTGTTTTAAGTACCTGGGACACCTTCGATAATAATGCCTATTTTCATAGTGTCCCTTTTCCCCACTGTGCTGTAGTGATTAGGCATGGCTTTTTTTTTTTTAAACTAGGTTATAATATATTTTACAACCACATATTAGGCCTAATCATAAAAGGGTCTCTCTGGAAATGTGGTGATGGCCCAGGGCCTGGTGATAGATGTAAGCAGGAAGCAGACAGGAACAGAAGTTGTCGATTGCAATCCAAAATACTTGTTTTATTATTAAGCAAATAATCAGTGCACAAACAAAATAAACACATTCAAGCACTATTTACAAAAGAAAATGAAACTTCCTAATGCAGGATAACCTGACTTAAAGCAACAGCATAACCCTCTCCCTCTCTCTGCTAAATTTGCATAGAGGTGAGAGAAAAGCAGACACGTGTATTTCATTTAATTAAATTAGAAAAGTGTTCACAGTGAAAGTTCATATCAGAAAAGCAGTAACTTTTATTGGGAAGAAGTTTGTAAGCCAAAAACACAAAGTCTCTTAGGTACTGCAAAGAGAAAGCAATCTTTGGCAGAATTACATTTTAAAGTGGTGCACCTATTTAAGTTTTACCGTAATAGAAAACAAGTATTGTAACAGAAAAACTGTAAAGGAAGAAAACGAGCATCTAATTTAATTGGCTTGAGAGTGTGTTCAGAGTTTCTTATTTAGAAGAAGAGGTAAGCTTGATTTGGAAGCAGTCTTTAAGCTAAACACAGGTATTCTAATTTGGAGATAAGTGGAATATTTTTTTACATCCAAACTGAATTTATTGGTAAGCCACTATGTATAATCTTTATATCCACTAACAAAAAGTACCTCATGATACTAAAAAACCAAGTTAATGAGCTGATGTCCATTACCTCACTATGATAAAGTATCTATAAAATTAATGAGCGCTTAGTTATAAAATAAGCATGTACGCCTTTTTCTTATCAGTGAAGATAACGTGTTGGTAGTTTCTTAAGTCTGGCCAAATCATGACTTCATGCAATTGATTTGGAAAAGTGCTTATGATGTAGTTTCCTATTAATTAAAAAAGTAACTACGGCTAGCAAGCAGGGCCCCTTGAATTCTTGTCTACAGGTTGTCTGAAAACTGTTGAAGCAGGATTTTTTAGGTAGAGAGAGAAGACAAAAAGCTGAACAATAACGAGCTAACATCTCTTTCTGGTGAAAATAAATGGACGTGCGACTGTAAGACTTAGTGGTTTTAAACAAAGGCTCATGTCAAATTTTTTGACAGTTTTTGTCCAGTGTCATTTTCTTGAAGCATATTTATACATGAAATAGAGCTGGTATTATATATTTAATATCTCTCTCTCGCTCTCAATTTTTTTTTCAATTCAATGGTGTTTTATTGGCATGACTAACAATTAGCAGTGTTGCCAAAGCAATTACATAATACATTAAACAATATATCATGTAAACATTATGAACATTCATTTACTAAATAAAATAAATTGTTAATAAGTAAATAAATAAAAATAATAAATAACATAACAATGACCATTGGTAAATAAAACTTAACACTGAACTTTGGTTAATCCCCCAAAGCAGTGCAGAGTGCTCACTGCGTGTCCCGCAGGCTGTGACAGGCAGCTACATATTGATTCAATATATGGATTCTTCAATGTCTGTGAGGGTTTTGTGAATGTGTTTTTCTTTTTTTCTGTTTTAGGGTGTGTTTGCATTGTTTTAGGGTCTAGGGTTGTGTGGTTGATGATGTTTCTGATTGGATATTTGTCTTTGTTTTTTCCTTACAGTTTTTTACATTCATCATCAAACCATTTCTTTGGGTTTCTTTTTTTGAGATTTGTCTTTTTTGCTGCTTTTTCAAATATTTCATTTATGTGTTTAACAGCCAGATTTACTCCTCTCCCATTAGGTTGGTACTGTGTGTTGTGGAAGGCGTTAATAAGATTACTAATTTCAATAGATCCAATTGCTTTGTTGAATTCATCTGTGCTGTTTGGAGCCCATCTATCTGTGTGGTTTAGATTGTACAGCTTGCTGGGTTGTATCAGTGTGTTGCTGGGCTGGTCTGTTCTTTTCAGGAACACAGTTGATTTGACTGTGGTCTGACAGGGGGGTTTGTGTCCTGACAGTGAATACATTAACAGAGGAGGGGTCCAGGTCAGTGATGGCATAGTCAACTACACTAGTTCCAAGAGATGAGCAGTAGGTGAATCTACCCAAAGAGTCTCCTCTGATCCTGCCATTAATGATGTACAGACCTAAGTCTGAGTTATTTCTCTGTACTGTGGTAGGTGTGACGTACAGAGGAGTCTGTACATGGTTGTTTCCATGAGTGTTAATGCAGTCAGGCTGCGTGCCTGTCCTGGCACTGAAATCCCCACAGAACAGCACTTTCCCCAGGGCCTGGAAATGGCCGATCTCTATGTGGAGGTTGTGAAGGGATTCCTCATTATAGTATGGGGATTCGGGGGGGGGGGGGGGGGGGCATGTAGGCTGCACACAGGTATATGTCGTTATCTCAGGGCTAGGTATTTGTTTATTTTTAGCCATTTTTGTTGATAAACTCAGGGTCTGTGCTCTTCAGCCCGAAAGCTGAGGAATACAGGCCCTTGATGTTCCAGCAGCTAACTGAGAGAGATCTCATCTTTTGTTTTATTTTGATTTGAATATTAGCTTGGACTTAAATGAAAATAATTAGACATGCGACTAGAAGACTTAGTGGTTATAAACAAAAGCTCATGTCAAATTTCTGACAGTCTTTGTCCAGTGTCATTTCGTTGAAGCACATTTATACATGAAATGAGCTGGTGTTATATATTAAAAAATCTCTCTCCCTCTCTCTCTAATAAGGACACTGTGGTACCGGTAATATATCATCAGTTTGAAGATTACCTCACATATTTTGGAGATTAGAAGTAACAGACAAGAGATCATATGCAATTAAATTTAAAAAGCTGAGTGCTGTTTGGTCGTATTCAGATCCCTCTGCCTTCGAAGACAACTCTTGTCATTACTTATATCCTACACTACACTTCCATATATTGGGAGGCACGCATAATCTTGAATTTATATCTCACTTATATTGAAGCATTGCTAAGGGATAGAAATTATATTTTAGCTTTAGAGTGTGGCATATTGAATGCTTTAGGATTTATCGGTGGGCGCTTCGCATGTCTGGCCTAAGGGTGAAACATGTGAGAAGCATAATTGTATTCAAGTCTTAATGCTGCTAAAATTGTAAAGGCACTGGATCGCCCAGATTGCCTATTAGCTGGGACCCGACGTGGTCTGTAACCAATCGATCCATTTTTAAGCATTTAATAACCTGAAGGAGCAATACTACTGCTCTGATTCATTAAATCTCCAAACCTGAATGGGTCTGTGTGATTAACTTAATTACTTAAAAGTTGTCTGGATATATTGTAAGCCAGTGCATGAACAATCCACTTACAGGAGTCCAAAACATCTGTGTCCTCCTTAAACATCTTCCCTGAGTGCTCAGAGCATACAACAAGTATGTGGAATCTGAAAGTATCCCAATGCAACTGGTAAACCTAGTAAGAGCAAAATAGTGTGTTATAAGTGTAATAGTAACCCTAACTGCCCTTTGAGGAAACCTAAGCCAGCTGATTTTACCTATGTGCGCAGGCCCAGTCTGCCAGGAAAAATTGAACTGGAAGCTCTCAGACATTAGTGAGGGATACCTTTGTTCCAAGAGAATGTTTTAATGAAGGGGTTACTATTGGCATTAGGTGTTCCCATGGAGAAGAATGAGCTTACCCCACAGCAGATGTGTATTTGGTTATACAAGATCAAACCTTTCTAGTAACTGTGGGAGTGGTACAAGAATGATCCCACCGCTGCCAACAAATGTGGTGATGGCTCAGGGCCTGGTGTCAGAAGTGGACGCAGGTAACCCGGCATGCACTGGGAAGCCTGTAGCCTGGTGAACAAGTCCGAGGGCAGACTTGAGGCTGGCAGGGGAAAGTGTAGTGTGCACAGGGGTAGGGGGTCAGGGCTCGTAGATGACGCAATCAAACATGAAGACATAAGCCCGATATCTACTCCTGCAAGGGAGCCTGGCTCTTTTGTACAGCGGTATCAGTGCTGTGCTTCAAAATGGGAGGCCCCAGGTTCACGTCCAACCTCTGCCTGTGAGAAGCCCCTGCCTGCAGGAACCGAGGTTCGCCACATTGGTCATAGATGCAATTGCAGGGAAGCAGACGCACAACAGAAGTTAAGGTTGCAATCTTGTTTGTTTTTTTCTTTTTCTTATTTAAAAACCTGAATGAGAACATCACTAACTCAAAACAAAGAATGTTCTTTAAAAAAACTAAGTCTGAGCTTTAAAATGGATTTTATCAAATTGTCCTTCTGTTATACAATGACGTACGATCGGAGTGATGGAGTGTGTTTCCCTTTTGAATGCACTCCGTCACACACTCTCATTTTTCTTTCACTTCAGTTCTCTGCACACTGCAATGCTGAAGGTCACTTAATGTCCCTGTTTTAGTACACAGCAGTGTGAGGTAAGCTACAGTAGACCTGTCCATTATCATTCAGCTGTTCACTTGCAGTAGTGTTCTTTCGGTTTTAAGAACCTGGGACAACTTCGATAATAACTTATATTTTCTTAGTCCCCCTTTTCCCCACTATGCTGTAGTGATTAAGCATGGCTTTTTTTTTATATAAATGTAGGTTATAATATCTTTTACAACCACATAATAATAAAAAGGGTCAAAGACAGCCAATGTGTCCCAGTACTGTACAAGAACAACATAGCCCCTTTTGTGTGGTTGCTTTAAAAAAAAAAACAGCACATTGATAAAGTTAACACCCAGAAACATAAAAAAAAAAAATAGAAAAATGTTGTTAACAGTTAGAAAGCTGCAAAAAGTCACGCAAAGACAATTTAGCAGATTAAGCAGAAGATGTAACCTCTAATGGAAGCTTTGAAGGAACCAGGGGTTAAAAGTTGTGGTTGGGGGGCATCAGGTGTCTTTGGAAGAAGTGTTATTTTTTTGTGCGTTTCCATGCATCGTACACTCCTTTACTGCTATGCCCTGAGGAAATGCTGCCTCTCACAAATTACCGTATTTCTTCGAGTTTAAGACTAACCATTGTTTGCTTCTCAAAAATTGCCTGCATCTTAAATTCAAGTACAGCAGTGATGTGTGTATTAAAAATCGCCAACAAAAGACGTGACTACCCCAGTACACAAACAGTAACATGACTTACTGCCGAGAAAAGACGAACCAAAACGTTACTGCCCGATCTCAAATCATCTATGACATACAGGTAACCATTTTCAAAGAAGTGTCATTAGCTTCCTGTGGAATTCACAGATAACTTTTACAATTTCAGCATTTCTAACAAACTGTACCATCTTGGACAGATCAGAAATGCTGATCAGACCCCGATATTTTGAGACATGCCAAGCAATACCACAGTTCAAACTGGGAGAAAAACAGGTGTGAGTAATCACGACTGGAAATGAGAAGCAGCACATACTGTAATGCTCTGTGTGATAGCGGACTGCCTCCATATGCGTAATTGAGGGTGTATCTGTAGATGCATATTTATTTTATGTTTATTTTTTCCTCAGATTTAGGATGGGAAATATGGGCTGCGTCTTAAATGCGAAGGAATACGGTAATAGCCATGAAAAATAGGTGACTCCTATTCCTTGATGCTTTGATCATCATTACATTCAGCAACTGAGCTGTGAAACATTTTAAAAATGTGCCATTTTTATTTTCTAGTTGCTGAAAAACATGTTTTCTTGCTTTGCGTGATGCACATGTGCAATGGAATCTTCAGCCTGCCTTACATTTTGTTTTTCATTATCTCTAATATCACTTAATTGTTGAAAATATTCTGGTCATATTTTTGGTCATGGACAATAGTGCTCTGCATCAATCAGCAAGCAACTAATCCTTGAACTGGTAATTGCTGAAGTTATAATTCCACCGACACCCCTAACAAATGAGGTATCGCCAACATAAGGCTCCTGTATAGCTACTGTAGCTTTATGCATCTGTTTATGAAAATCACATTATCGGTGGTAATGAAACAGAAGGGGATGATGCACCAATTAAGTGTGCCATTTCACAAGTGAATGTGTTTATGTATTAGTTACATTTGTCTATTGGATTTTCTATAATCCACGCCTGTTGAGTGGATATATGCACACTTTATTACAGTAGGTTACTTTTAAAACAGTGTACTGTACTGTACCGCTGTCGTAGGGAATTAGTAGACCGAGGAAAAAGTGGATCGCACAAGCGCAGTAAGGCAAAAGAAAGGTGCGGCAGCAGTTTGATTAAAGGGGAGGTTAACTACATGAATCAACATTTTCTATCTGGTTATTTTATTTGCCAGATCGTATGGAAATGTGTTCACACACCACTTTATTTTTTATTTATTTATTTTCGATCTGTAAAATATATGTGCGATGCAAAGTGTTCAGTTATACTGTAACTTACGTCTCTCTTTATACTAGGCCTTGTGTTAAACGCTTGTCAGCTTTTTTCTGCCTGTAAAAATGTTGTTAATCAGATGTAGTTGATGTGTGATCGCAAAGATTTATTTACTGTATATTAAAAGGTTTCACACGTCAAAATGTCAATCTTTAATCAAAATTAAAATGTTTTAGTAATATATTCTAATGACATACAATCATACAATATTATTGAGGTATTGCAAGGTCTATTATTTTGTCAGTAGGCCTAGCGTTAACTATCACAGTTTACAAAGACGAAATGTTAACATCCTAGTCAAAAAAAAAGACATCAAACATGATAGCTAAATTAGTAAACACGTTTCGTTTTTTTTTTTTTTGTTTGAACAGGAACAGGAGTTTTGTCATGTAGCATATGTACTTAGGTTGGAAAATAAAAACGAGTACTGTCTGTAAAAATAAATGAGTTAGGAACCGCAGCATGGAGCTCAATTTTGTCCATGACTGAAAATCGTGTTTTAACTTATAATCGCTTGCATACCTATCCTTGCAGTGCTGCTTGCACGTTAAATATGTAAGAAAAACATCTCAAGTTGCTATAACGTTTGTTAAACAAACAGACATATAAATGACACTTAAATTCATTTTAAATGATTTATTTTTAGTTTATATCCGATCAACTTATTCCCTGGGCTCGATCTACTAATTCGCCAGACGTAGCACTAGTAGGCGTAAACCTTACAAACAATGGAACCTCCCTTTTAAATTCTAGACAGCGATGCACTTTTTCCCTGGTCTATTTATTCCACAGGCACCGGTACTAGATCAAAGTAGGCAGCAGTGATCTTCGTGGAGTTCATCAACTCATGGACACTGCCACTGCTTTGGAAACCAGTGACAAGCGATCAGAAAGCAGACTTAAGGGGCTCCCAAGTGGCGCTCCACATGGAGTGCAGGATGTGCCCTATAGTCTGGACGTCGCGAGTTTGAGTCCAGGCTATTCCTTTGCCGACCCAGGACGGGAGCTTCCAGGGGGCGGCGCTCAATTGGCCACGCGCCGCCCAGGGGAGGGAGGGTTAGGTCGGCCAGGGTGTCCTCGGTTCACCGTGCACCAGCGACCCCTGTAGTCTGGCCGGGCGCCTGCGGGCTTGCCTGTAAGCTGCCCAGAGCTGCGTTGTCCTCCGACGTGGTAGCTCTTGGGTGGCTGCATGGTGAGTCCACAGTGTGAAAAAAAGCAGTCAGCTGACGGCACACGCTTCGGAGGACAGCGTGTGTTTGTTTTCGCCGTCCCGAGTCAGCGCAGCGGTGGTAGCGGTGAGCTGAGCCTAAAAATAATTGGCCATTTCAAATTGGGGAGAAAATAATAAAAAATAATTGGCAACGGCTAAATTAAAAAAAAAAAAAAAAAAAGCAGGCTCAACTCTCAAATTAAGATCAGTGACTTTTTTAAACCAGCTCCCTCCACCTCTGAACAATGTATATAATATATCGGTAGGTACGTAATGTAACTTTTTTGGCTGTCGGCACAGGGATATATTGTTACGCATACTAATTTGTATTTTTCACCTATTCTGGCACACTTCGATCCCTATCAGCACGAATTATCGGATGTCCGCTGTGTTTACATGAGATACAAGCAAAATCCAGTTGGCATATATAAAGTGAATTGGAAAAAATAAGGGTTTTGACAATGCAAACATTTGTGATCAAAAGTAAATTGAGCATTGTATACCTTGTATTCTGTATCGCTACTGAAACCAATATATTTAAAATGGTAAACAAAAAAAACCCAAAAAAAACCCAACAACTCCAAGCTAAGCAAAAATCTTTCTATACATCCTAATGTAATAAAGAGCAACGTGGAAAAGAGCTGGGATGGTCCTTTCTTGGGAGGTTTTTACTTCATAATGAACTCTTTCTAAACAAAACGTTTATTTAAAAGGGGAGTTTGTTGTTTAAAAATGCGATTAAAAGTGTGTAATATAGTTTTTTTTTTTTTTTTAATCGCACGATTAATCGAGATTAATTTTTTTTAATCGTTTGACAACCTTAGTAAAAATATATGTCTGAATACAGATGGACAGGCATCTCCCAGATTTTGATATTCAGAACAAATGTCCTAATCAAGTTTCACTGGTTCTCCAGGATGTAAAAATGTATGTGGGTCATACATATATATGTGCAGTGAATAACAAAACAATTTGGTTGAGGGGAGGGGCACCCAATCCATAGCCAAAGTCTCATTATTTAAATGCTTTTTGTAAATTAAATGTTTAGAAAGGTGAGACCGCTGCTCACTTTCAATATCTGATTAAGATGAAAACTCACCAGCCCATCTTGGCTGCTACCAGTCTTCTCCACACAGAGGTTTTCATCTGATTCCTTCAATTTTCTTATCTGAATCCAAAGACAAGTGCATTAAAACTATCTGATTATATGCTACATGCTATAGCACACACATGCTTAAATTAATACAATAACAAAACACTGCAGACAACACATTCATTTGTAATGCATTTCTCATTTTCAATTTGCTGAACAGTTTTTTCTCCATTAAGATCAAGCACACAGGACATTTGTGGCAGTATAGGCATCCTCATTTCATGAATCATCAGGACCAGACACGGGTCAGTGTTTCTCATCTTTTTGTTTTTTTTTGTTGGCAACATAGAAGTCCCAACGCAAACAAGACACAAAAACACTTATGTCGACTCCTGCCCAGGTCCAGTCTGTACTGTGAGTCTCCATGCTGGAAAGGTCATGGTTTGTAGATTGACACAACACTCAACATCCTGCTGATAGACTGCCTTGTCCATTTTCTCAAGTAGTTTGTAATGTTATTTATTTCCTGATATACACTGGTCCATCGACTCTTCTGGAAAGTCAAATAACATCCCTGGTTGCTGATCCAACAATGCTAAATATCTGCCCCACCGGACTGATCGCCTCAAGATGACAGTGTCCTTCCCTGGTATTGATTTGCAACAGAAGACACATAATTCCATCTTCCTTGACAAGTACAATCCCCAGATCGCCATCAAGTTGTTCCTATGCCTTCGCCAAAGTGCCAGGGAGTGACATGTATATGTACCATTTTAATCTGCTTTTGCACAATAGTGAATGCACAACAGTGAATGTTGAGGTGAATGAAGACCTTGGGTGACCATCTACCTGTCTAGCTTGTACTCCTTAAAAATATGGCATCCCCAATACACAACATGCTAGGACACTGGTGTAAAACAGAGGTAATTAAAAGCGGGTACAGATTGGGCAATGCCACTGATAAGCCACTGTATAAATTGGATTTTTAAATCACCATTAATGAACCAACAACACACTAAACTCCACATTCAAACAGAATGCAAATACAAAGGGCTTATTTAAAACAGAAAAATCAACAGCATGGCCATGGATCAGTTACTGTATATGGGTAAATACTGGTACAACTGTTATTAAAACAAATATCTTTCAAGCTCATTTCCATAAGTAATCAATACATTGTATTGCAATCAGTGTAAGCAATCAATACAGGTGTTTGGAAATGAAGGCTGTACAGTATATTTGCTTGCTTACTGACATCAGTGACATCAATTTTCAATTTACTTTATTATTAAAAACAGACCTCAGGAGATAATTTAGCACAAATGTCTGGCTCACACACCCAGAAAGAAAAGACTGGAAAAATCCCCTGAAACAGGAAGCAATGGAGAGCAAAGCTCAAACAAGCTTCTAGTGTTTATGAGTGAAGACTATTTAAATGTACTATTATTATTTTGTGTGAGCTAGCAAGTAAAAAGTATTATACAGTGGCAGTATTTAAAAATTCTTCATGTGTCTATTTACAAATGTTTTAAATGATCTATGATGGAGAAACATTTACGGCTAATAAAACATAAAAAATATATATTTTATAGGAAGATATACATAAGACCTCATATACAACTAGTTGTGATAAGGCAAGTTTTATTTAAAAGTTATAAGTTATAAGCACTGATTTTAAGAAAATCATTCTGAAATTCATACAGACAAAGGAGACAGTGCTTAACACTGTCACCACTTGGACATGTAAACTCTGATATAAACTAGCCAAAAAGAAATTTCCTCTAGTCTCCTTTGTTCCAAAATCACAAACAAGAGCTTTAGCCACTAAAATGTGTCTTCAAAATGGCCTTCAAGCTGTTATTGCTGCACCACGGCCTTCAAACTGCTGTACGGAGGAACCCAGTCTTGTTGCCTTACTGCTTTACCTGAGAGGATGCTAATTACACAACTGAGATTTCACGCAAGTATTCTTAAGATTCATGCTTATTCAGGTTATCAAATAAGAGAGGTGAGCCATGATATACTGTAGAGTTTAAATCTATACGTGTATGTGATTAAATAACAAATATCTTACCGTCTAAATGTTAGTTTAAAAACTAATTAAGGTACTTCTTTTGTTAATCTAATTGCGTCCAGTACAATTTGATTTGTCCTTAGGAAACTATAACCCCTTTCACACAGACGAGTTATGACGGCTCAGAACCGGCACTGAAGTGACATTTTGGTCTGTGTGAATTGCTTATACCGTCACAGAGCCGTCATATTTTATGCCGTCTCTGAACCACATCGCCATCAAGATCAAGAATGTGGTAGTAATTGGAGTCTGGAATAAGTTAAGGATTTGTTAACTTTACGGGCTGATAAGAAGGTGAATTCACAAATAGAAGAGACGGTCCGTGTAAACTCATGATATTCAGCGCTAAGTCATGTTTAAAGAAACCACTACCACACACACATTAAAACACCTAATTAATTGCAGCATTTTTTTTCCTCTGGACTGCTTAAAAAAAAAAATCAGTATTCTGTAACAACTTGAGTGCCGTGAGTTACTCCATTCTAGCATTTATCCCCTTTGTACATTTTCCAGGAATGTGTGGTTATAATGTATGGGAATGCATACTGTACCTTAGCATTCCCTTCAGAGTGGGACTTCACACAGGCTTGCAGCTGGTTTATCCAGTACTGCTGCTCCTTGGCATCAGCAGCTGAGGAAGGAAAAAAACAACGTCAATACAAATAGTTGAAATGACAAACCAGACAATTATTCTTCTCCAGGTGACTTGGCTCCATTTTATACACTTATGCTTTTATTGCTGCTGGAATCTTCATAAAAGAACAACACAACATCATATAAAACTGCAATTATTTTAGGTGCAGGCCACCCAAATGTTTTAATGTCAAAGTGTTAACATGTATTTTACAGTTGTTTTAGTGTTAGATACACCCACATTTGTTTATGTTTTGCAGGGCATCACATAGGGAATATACCTCATGACATTGTGCAGGGTTTTATTTTATGAATCGTTATTTTACCCGTCTTTCTCATGTCCAATTATGTTCCCTCAAGATTTACACCCAGGAGCGCTACCAGACATTGGAGGACAAAGACCAGCCCTGGAGGTATCCACTCGAGCTCACCAGGTGCCAGTCCAGTTGGGGCCACTGTAGCGTATGTGTAGGTGCTGTATCACTGCATTGTATAACTCAACTTTGCCACCAAAAAAAAAAAAAAATAGAAATTTTGTTTCACCATATAAACCAGATCTTCCAACAGTATGTAACCAGTCTGGGTACTGACTATTAAGGTAAAACATATCAACTCAGAAATTAGTTTTAAGTACTGTAATTCCCATTGTATTTGTGTCAGTATTTTTATCTAATTTTGCAATATTGAATTAAAAATCACTATTTCAATGGCTGCTAATTGTGTAATGTAATGTGTATTTCATAGTTCGGGCTTTCTCTAGGGTCTAAAGTCCTTTTCACTTTTCACAGAGGGCTATGAAAACATGCATGTGCATATGTAAACAAAACCAGCACAGCAGGTAACTATACAGGCCCCAACAGTTATACAACTGCACAGCACACATGTTTAGCTTCACTCATTACATTCTGAGCAAGAAGCAATATAGTTATTGCCATACTCATAAGGATGATGTGCAGTAATACTGCTAAATATTAGTAATTATAATATACTGTAAGGAACAATGAACACAGAAGTGTAGATAATAAGGCCTGCATTTCTATGGTGGGGTTCTGGTGACAAGAATAGACACAAATGAGAAGAGAGTGAATTATAAATTTTACTATAACCTTGTAACCATGTACACCCTTATACACAATACAGTACTGTCCTTAAAGTTTTGTGAATAGGGCTTGCAATTACTGTACAGCTTTTTATTCATAGTTGTTGCATGTTTTAACACACACACAGTATCATTTTTCACCTCTAACAATTTCTCCCTTTCCTTCTCAGAAAAAAAAATGAAATCAAGGCCTTTTGTTGATTTTGCTGACGTCTTCAATGTCTGTAGTATGATTTCTTTGAAAAGCTGGTCACATAATTGAATGTGCATAATAAAAACACTTATATTAACTATACTATACTATGACAATACTACTACTGCTACAAATAAAAAGGTAAAAACGATAACAAATGAGCCCGTATGCAAAGTTGCTTTACAGATTACCAACTAAGAGTATTTTGGAATCCTGCCACTAAAAGTAATTTACCAAAAATAAAAAATAAACGCCTTGTCATTGAACCTTGAACTGCACTTTCATGTATTTTAAGCTTGGTTTCCATGGAAATTTTTCCTGACGGTGCTTAAAAACAGACCCAGCAACATTTTAATGACGTATGAATTCTATCATTATCATTATTATTTGTTTATTTAGCAGGCGCCTTTATCCAAGGTGACTTACAGAGACTAGGGTGTGTGAACTATACATCAGCTGCAGAGTCACTTACAACTACGTCTCAGCCGAAAGACGGAGCACAAGGTGGTTAAGTGACTTGCTCAGGTTCACACAGTGAGTCAGTGAGTGAGTCGTGATTTGAACCGGGGACCCCCTGGTTACAAGCCCTTTTCTTTAACCACCGGACCACACACCCTCCCTGTTCCAAACTGGGAAAAATTGAAAGGGAGGACATAATGACAGAAGGAGTAAATGCAGTAAAACCTGGTGATGCTTTATCAGTCCAAATTCCAGACAGCTCTTACAGTAGCTGTGAGTCATGTACCAATGTGGCATAAGAAACTGTTTATATATACGGTAACAAAAGATCTGTACAACCTTATTTTATTATTGTCTGCGGGCTTCTCATTTCATGGAATTTTTTGATAACTGTACTCTAAGTTTGAAACATATAATTTCCTAAATGCTTACACTTTAAGATTGTGTGTGTGTGTGTAGTATACATGGAATAAACTATGAATAAGGACTGAACATTCAATAAAAAAATTAAAAAAAACAGTATACTTACTACTGTATAAAACACTAATGCCAATCTTTCACAATCAGATTTCTGATAACGTTTAAATGTTTAGACATATGGATAACATTTAAATGTGTAAACTATTAACACACCTGCCCAACACATGGTATCTTCCACTTATACATAGCAACATTTTGATGAAGCTGCCAGTGGTAACATATTCCAGTCAGACAGTGTGCATTACATCATCCCTACAAACCAGCTGTGTCTCCACTTTATTTAGCCAACAGCCACGGGAGGGCAGGGAGCCACATCCTGCAGCACCACAAACAGCACTGAATCACGAAAAAGCCAGCAAAAATGTCAGCAGAATTTAAGCATTTTACAGGTCCTTCCAGCTACTACATGTATATAGTAATATGTACTGTACTACTATAACAATTTAGTTTAGGGGCAGCAGTGTGGAGTAGTGGTTAGGGCTCTGGACTCTTGACCGGAGGGTCGTAAAAAACCCAACTGTATAAATGGGTAATTGTATGTAAAAATAATGTAATTGTATGTAAAAATAATGTGATATCTTGTAACATGGTGTGTAACATCTTGGTATGAATCTTTCAGGTTGTTTTTCTTTTTTGTTCATTTCTTTTGCAGTTTATTTATTTATTTATTTATTTATTTATTTTATTACTTTTTTTTCTCTTACGGTTTGAGTTAGAGGCTGGCTTACTCCAAAGTTGTTAACCCTAATGACTTAATTTTCATTTTATACAAATCAAACTATCATTTCTATTTCAGATAACTACATGAAACCCAAATTACTGTAGAGTGCAAATACTAACAGTTCTCTTCCTACCATATACTGTCCCAAAGGTAAGCAATTAATCCAAAAACCTAACTAAATATTTTATCATTTCATTTTAGGTTATCTAAAAAGAAAAACACACAATAAACAAGGTTCTATACAGTCATATGTTATGGCTGGATTCTCTTGTGGACAAACTAAATAGATCTGCGGCAGTCATTTGATGGTATATGAATATACTGTAGGTCTCAAACTACGTGTTTTTTGTTGACTAAAATGTCACCTATCTATTTTTTGTTTACAGTTGTAGTTTTTTTTATTTTATTTTATATAGAAATAAAGTGGAAATGCACTTACTGATAGTACTACTGTACTTGATGTCGCTATGGCAACCAAAACCTTTGTTTATAGACAACAACCTCAAGTGAATGTCCCTCTGAATAAATATAATTAAGTTTTTAGGAAAGAATACAACTATTCATAGTTTCATCTGGGTATTAAAACAAAGTCTGTCTTTACAGAAAAGACGGGTAGAAAAAGTGACATGCATGTGAACATGCAATAAAGTTGTGAAGGCTTCCAGCTCACGTCAGTAGAAATCAGTAAGAATATATTAGGAATAGCAGAAAATATATGCAACATATGGACACCAAGGAAAAATGGTTATGTTCAACATGAATTATTTAAATGCAATGGATGGCTGCATTCCCTTACTTCCCTGCCCCCTTTAACTGGATCAGTAGTGTACATGCAAAGTATTTATTCTCTTCATTTATGCAATACCTCTCCCACTGCATACCTGCCAGCAAGGCTGCAAAATAGTTGTGCACATGCGCACAACGTGCGCCGCAGGATTTGGTCAAGACCCAAAGATATTCTTCAAGCTATTTTTTGGAGCTGACAGGAACATTTTCAAGTCAGCGTCAACTGCTGCTGCTGCTGCCACACCCCCCACCTCCCATTGTCTTTAAAACTTAACATGAGGTGTTATGCTGAAATATACAGCTTTCATTAACAAAGCGCTTGCCAGCAATTTACGATTTACCTTGTCTTTTGATTTAAAAACAAAATACTGTTTAAAATAAACATTGTACTATTTATACATACACACACATATATATATATATATATATATATATATATATATATATATATATATATATATATATATATATATATATATATATATATATATATACACACACACACACACACACACACACATTTAAGATGCTTCAAGAAGTGCTGGGTAGTAACACGGTTCTGACAGTCCCTGACTTCAACAAAGAGTTTATTGTTTATTGTAGCTGTCCTATCGCAAGAGACAGAGGGAACAGAGCAACCCGTTCTCTTTTTAAGTAGGAAGTTAGAGCCCCAGGAAGTCAACTACGCAGTAGTAGAGAAGGAATGCCTGCCAGTGAAGTGGGCCCTGGAAAGTTTAAAATATTATTTGCTAGGCCACCATTTTACATTGATCAGTGATCATGCCCCGCTTACATGGATAAATATCAAAAGAAAAGAATGCTAGGGTAATGTGGTTATTGAGCCTACAACCCTTTCATTTTAATTTAGAACAAAGGACATGGGGAATGCAGATTGGCTATCCAGTGTTCATGGTTTTTTTTGCAGCTGTCGCTAAACCCATTGGGGTCAAAGCTGAGGGGGAAGATATGTGACAGACCAAGGGGCAGGTTGATCAACGGGAGACTGTGGCCTCGCACAAAATGTCCAACACCAGAGTGCCTACAAAAGACAAAATGGTCACCCGGGAGAACTACAATGACCAGAATCCCAGGTGAAGCTACAGGATGGGGTCAGCATACCTGCACAGGGTTTTTTATAGCTTCCCCACATTGTCTAGATGAAGACATTTCTGAGTCAACATAAACTCCTAGGTCTTTTTCATAGATCCCTTCTTCAATTTCAGTATCTCCCATATGATATTTATAATGCACATTTTTATTGCCTGCATTCAATACTTTACACTTTTCTCTATTAAATTTCATTTGCTATGTGTCTGCCCAGTTCTGAATGCTGCAACAGTGTTTGCCACTCCTACTATTTTTGTGTCGTCTGCAAATTTAACGAGTTTGCTTACTATACCAGAATCTAAATCATTAATGTAGATTAGGAATAGCAGAGGACCTAATACCGATCCCTGTGGTACACCACTGGTTACCTTGCTCCATTTTGAGGTTTCTCCTCTAATCAGTACTTTCTGTTTTCTAGATGTTAACCACTCCCTAATCCATGTGCATGCATTTCCTTGAATCCCTACTGCGTTCAGTTTGAGAATTAATCTTTTATGCGGGACTTTGTCAAAAGCTTTCTGGAAATCTAAATAAACCATGTCGTATGCTTTGCAATTATCCATTTTCAATGTTGCATCCTCAAAAAAGTCAAGTAGGTTAGTTAGACACGATCTCCCTTTCCTAAAACCATGCTGACTGTCTCCCAGGATATTGTTACCATATAGGTAATTTTCTATTTTGGATCTTACTAGATAAACTTACTAGATAAACACTGTACCAAATGAGTATAAAAAAATGTTCAGCACTGTACCTCTGAGTTTGTAGAGCTCGCCGTTGGTAGAGTACACTACAAACATGTGAGGGGCTTCATCACTGAGAGAGACAGTGGCCCCAGTTAACGGCAGGACTCCTCTTGGCTTCTGGTTCTTGCTGGGCTCATTCACAAAATACTGCAGCAGCCCGGACTCCATATCCAACACAAAGTACCTACAGAGCAAAGACACAAGCACAGTTAGCACAGGACTGAGTAACAGTTACCCGATTTACATGTGGCTGCTGTTTTTACCAATATCAGTATATAGCTGGAACATGCTCTATTGAGACATTCCAGATTTTGCTACTGAAAATCATACTGTAAATGGAAAACCCAATTTAAAGGAATGGATGCTGGTTCTTCAACCATCCTCAATTGATCTAAACAGATGATTTAAATTTGTGTACCAATGTTATTAAAATCAAACTCCTCAGTGCATTTCTGACTCTGTCCTCTCCAAGATAGTAGAATGATCACTCACGTGCAGTACTTTGATACCCTTTTAAGGGGATACACTTAGGGGTCGAAGTAAGTATAGGTGCAGTGCAAATAAATGCGGATGCAAAATTCAAATTATTTTGCACTGTGCCCTATGTAAGCTTAAGAGCAATGCAAATTACCCAACACGCACAAATAATGATCCACAAGTATGATAACGAGGGTCTCAATGAGCGCATCGGTCTATTTAGCGGCTGCACTTGCAGCCCCGAGGTGACAGAGTTAGGAGTACAGAGAGCAGTAGTCGCTGTATGACATTTGTGGAGCACGAAAATACAAACGAAAAAAAATGTCAGAGTAAGGACAGCAAAGTCCTTATGGCGCAAGGAAAACAAAAGAAAAATTTTCTGAGGAGCTGAGAGTCCTTCCGGCTGAGGTCACACAGCATGAAACAGAGTTGTTTGGAAAAGCCTCAGCCAACATCAGTTTTGCTAGTATCCCTAGGAAATGATGTGTATTGGCCTGCCCTTTTCAGCATGACATCCAGAAATGTGCCTAACATTCTGTAAAAGGAGGATTGGGCTTTCCTTCCAGACATTCCAACTGTGGTCTGAAAGGAACCAGAGGGTAAGTAGTGCAGAGAACACATGTGTAAGGATAGCTGTGGTCTAGCACATCCCTCAATTCAGCTATTAGGTCTTGGATTACCAGCAGAGTAAGACGATAACGCCTCTGGAATCCCAAACAAAGTGATCCTGGGATTGAATATACAGGGTCTTCTTCGTCTTGCCCTTCTCCTCCGAACGTATTCTTGCCTCTCCTCAACAAGAGCCAAGTGTCGCCACATCAGAAAGTGTACCACAGCAGCCACCCTGAAGCCAATGACAGGTTTCTGAAGGTGTGTGGTTTTATACAGCTCTTAATTACTTGCTTCTACAATGGTTTGCACCTTATAAGAAGGGTAAAGTTGTTAGAGTCAACAATTGCCTAAGTGCAAGTGCAGAGTCTGAGAGAAAAAATGACACCAAAGTTTGGTGCTTCCTTCATTTGTTTGGTGTGCAAGGTAATCAAACATGCAATCTTCAGTGTGAAAATGTTATTATCCCCCCTAGTTAACTCAACCCAATTAAAGGGATAATTAGGGTCAGCTGTTTGAGTACTTTGGTTAACAACCAGGCCAGATTTGGGCCAGCCCTACCCAATATAAATCTGACTAACTTTGGTCCTTACCATCAGAGTGAAGTTGTCAGCACACAGGTTCTAGAGGCCCATCATGCCACGAACAAAAGAAATTCCTGAAGACCTCCGGAAAAAAGTTGTTGATGCCTATCAGTCTGGAAAGAGTTACAAAGCCATTTCTAATGCTCTGGGGCTCCACCGAACCACAGTCAGAGCCATATTGTCCAAATGGAGAAAGTTTGGGACAGTAGTGACTCTTCCCAGGAGTGGCCGTCCTGCCAAAATCTTTCCAAGAGCAATGCATAAAATCGTCCAGGAAGTCACAAAGAACCCTAGAACAACATCCAGGGATCTGCAGGCCTCTCTCGCCTCGGCTAAGGTCAGTGTTCATGACTCCACCATCAGAAAGACACTGGGCAAAAATGGGATTCATGGCAGAGTAGCAAGGCGGAAACCATTCCTCACTAAGAAGAACATGAATGCTCGTCTCAAGTTTGCCAAAAAGCACCTGGATGATCCTCAAGAGTTCTGGAACAATGTTCTATGGACAGATGAGTCAAAAGTGGAACTTTTTGGCCAACATGGGCCCCGTTATGTCTGGCGAAAACCAAACACTGCATTCCACAGTAAGAACCTCATACCAACGGTCAAGCATGGTGGTGGTAGTGTCATGGTTTGGGGATGCTTTGCTGCATCAGGACCTGGACGCCTTGCCATCACTTAAGGAACCATGAATTCTGCTCTGTATCAGAGTTCTACAGGAGAATGTCAGGCCATCCGTCCGTGAGCTGAAGCTGAAGCGCAGCTGGGTCATGCAGCAAGACAATGATCTGAAACACACAGCAAGTCTACATCAGAATGGTTGAAGAACAAGTCCAGACCTAAACCCCACTGAGATGTTGTGGCAGGACCTGAAACGAGCAGTTCATGCTCGAAAACCCACAAATGTCACTGAGTTGAAGCAGTTCTGCATGGAGGAGTGGGCCAAAATTCCTCCACGGCACTGAGAGAGACTAATCAATAACTACAGGAAGCGTTTGGTTGCAGTTATTGCTGCTAAAGGTGGCGTAACCAGTTATTGAGTCTAAGGGGGCGATTACTTTTTCACACTGGGGCATTGGGTGTTGCATAACTTTAATAAATAAATGAAATATGTATCAAATTTTTGTGTTATTTGTTCACTCAGGGTCCCTTTTATCTAATATTAGGTTTTGGTTGAAGATCTGATAACATTCAGTGTTAAAAATATGCAAAAATGCAGAAAATCAGACAGGGGGCAAATACTTTCACGGCACTGTATATGTATGTGTATATATATATATATATATATATATATATATATATATATATATATATACACATACATACAGTACCAGTCAAAAGTTTGAGTACACCTGCTTGAAACCAGGTTTTTCATGATTATCCTATGCTTTTAACTGCATAAACTTGTCTATAAACACTTAATATTTCATTATATGATACGTGTACTTATAAAAGCTGATAATCATAAGTGAATTGCATTCAAAAATTTTATTTTTAAATTAAAATGTAAATCTTGTCAATTTCAATGAAATGGTCCCCCAAAGCAAGGGGATTTCAGTCTGAAGCCCAAGTCAGTTAAAAGTCTGTAATGTGAATAACACGGTGTTAGAACACTGGCCTAAGTATAAAAGTGTCTTTGTTAGATGTTCTCCGAGTAAACTAGCATGTTACATAATTAACCTTTTGTCACCAATTATTGTTAACAGGTGAGGGTCCATGATTACTATAAATATAGGTAGCATAGGCACAAGTTTGTCATTCCTGAATGTAAGGGAGCAGAAAATGGCAAAATACACTCAGTTAAGCAAAGAAAAAAGACTGTAATTACTTTAAGAAATGAAGGTCAATCTTTAAGACAAATCGCAAGAACTTTGCAAGTGTCTGTAACTGCTGTGGCCAAGACCATCAAACGATTTGAAGAAACTGGCACTCATGAGGACCGAACAAGGTCAGGCAGGCCAAAGGTGACCTCAGAATCAGAGAACAAGTTAATTCGTGTCACAAGTCTGCGAAACCAGCGATTAACTGCCCCTGAAATACAAGCTCAGCTAAATGCTACTTGAAGTACAAGTGTTTCAACATCAACTGTTCAGAGGAGATTGCGTGAAGCTGGCCTAACTGGAAGAATTGCTGCAAAGAAACCATTGTTAAGAGTGCAGAATAAGAGGAAGAGACTTGCCTGGGCCAAAAAACACAGAAACTGGACGTTTGAGGAGTGGAAGTCGGTCTAAAGATCTTGTGACCACTGGTGAACTGATTGACAAACTGTCACTGTGGAATGCTACTTATTAGTTAAGGATTAACTGGCCTGGGGTTTAGAGAGACAACGGGAGAGATACTGGAGACACCAAAAGACCTGTATCTGCATGGATTAAGCTGCCTGCTGTTCTCTTTTCTCCAGGTCTACAGGGTGTAGTGAAAACCCTTGCAGGTATCAATGAATTTTAAAAATAAACAATTAGTGAGGGAAGACACAAATACAGAGGGACCAAGACCTGTGTTGTTTTTGTCTTTACTCAGGAATGTATTATTTTTTTAGTTACCCACAAAGAACCACTGTGCTGTCTGCTTATACCACACGTAATTAACCATTTACGTTAAGGGTGGGTATCGATATGAAAATTGTATATCGATATCGTGAACGTATTCCAAAATCAATATCGATAATATCAAAGGTAAATATAATAACACAGGTAAATATAATAACACTTTGCAATATGAAACATATAGATGTTAAAAGATATTTACATATGAAAAAAACTTACTTGAACTTAGCTTCACAATATCCATGGAGAAAAACAATGTCGTTATATTGTTTTACTATTCCATCATCAGTCACCTCAGAACCAAAATATTTCTATACTTCACTGCGCAGGCTAGCCAATCCGGAAGTAGTTTAATCTTCTCTGCGTGTAAATGCACGACACATCTAAAACTATTAAAATACAGTGTCATGCTGAATGTTGATGTGTTTTGATGTTTTAAATTAACCACACTGTCACATGCGTATATCTCAAAATAATCCCAATAGTGCTTAATACAGCATGCAAATAGCGTTTGGTACCTTGTAAGCATGTTCTGAATGGAAGACAAAAAAACAGATATAATCATATATCAAATTATATAAGCTGATGTTCCTGTTCGTTATGTTTTTTGTGTGTGTGTTAAGCTTGTTTTTAGGTGTGTATCCCTTTAAAGACGGCCCTGTTTCTTAATTAGATGATGCATGCACTTTATGAAAACAGGATATAGTGTTGTTTCTTGATTTATAGCTATTGACATTTATTAAAATCGGGTTCTTAGAAAAAGAAAAACGCCAAATCGATGGAATAATGCTCCACCTTTCGGGTGAGACGTTGTTGTAAAAGTGACTCTGCAGTTGATGCATAGTTCACACGCCCTAGTCTCGTATCTTGTAAAGTGCTTTGTGATGGTGGTCCACTATGAAAGGTGCTATATAAAAATAGATTATTATTATTATTATTATTATTATTATTATTATTATTATTATTATTATTATTATTATTATTATTATTAATAATAATAATAATAATAATAATAATAATAATAATAATAATAATAATAATAATATAATAAAATGGTTACATAATAATTTATGGAATGTATTTTTGTGTTACAGATTAAAAATTGCAGTTGCTGTGGGGAGGTCTGAATTAAGCCATTCTTGTGACTGCCTTTCTGTGTGGTCATTAAAATATGATGATTACGGTTTGGATCACCCACACAAAAAGTATAATTCTGTTTACACTATAGTATTTTGTTTTTTGTGCCAGAAAATGGCCAAACCACTTGTTTGATGTTTTATGTGACTGGAAACATCACAAATTGCTTCAGACCAAAGTTAAGAACATAGACTGCAAAACGACTTGTAAATCCTTCCATGAACGGTTTTATCTGGCCACCCTGGGTTAAAGTAATGTATCCAAAAGTAGTTTAATGGTAATAATTTAATAAATAAAACCCAAAGCTAAGCAGGTGTTGAAGAAAAAAAAAATGTGCCAAGTTTCAATTGCAAAACCAAATTTGGATTGACATGACTGGTTGCAAGCCATTTAATACAGTGGAAATTCAGAGGTCTTTAAAGGTTAATTTATTGTGATGTTTTATTAGAACAAAGATCCCCGGGGGCATATTCAACAGGGAATCTCATATCCGACAAATTGGTTTGTGAACCCGAAATAAAATGACAACTCAAAATACTCTGCAGAGCAGAAAGTCAATATGTTAGCCAGATTAGATCAGAGGTCATGGTCACCAGCACATTGATATAGAGTTTATACAACACTCCACATATGAGGTCACTACCTCGGATGGTTTCTGAGATACAAGGGCTTAACACTGTGGCTGTGGCAGTTTTATAAAATAACTGGCATGAAAGGTTTAAAATACAGCTTTATATGGAGTATGAAGCCACTACCCAAAAAGTCATTTGACCCCAATACGACGACCATCTTAGGTCACAGGTCATTGTGAAGGTGCCATTAGATTTTGCCATAGGAGTTTCCATAGCACTCAAAATGTGAAGCTGTTAGCTGAAATGTTTTATGAGATATTAATGGTTTATGAGATGAACAGCAGGTAGGGCGGTGGATGCAGACTTGCATATTCATACAAACTCCCCTCACAGGTATGCTTTAAAAAAAAGGAATATTCTAAGGCAAGATTCTTGGTTGTAGGTTAGTATTAGTTATTAGTCAGCTATGGGTGTTTACAGGGGATACTACATTGAAAAGTACCTGAGTAACAACAGGAAATATATTTTAAAATTACATTTTGAAAGATATGACACCTTCCTTTCTAATGCGGATCACACAATTATTATTATTATTATTATTATTTATTTCTTAGCAGACGCCCTTATCCAGGGCGACTTACAATATACCACATTATTTTTACATACAATTACATTATTATTTTTTTTACATACAATGACCCATTTATACAGTTGGGTTTTTACTGGAGCAATCTAGATAAAGTACCTTGCTCAAGGGTACAGCAGCAGTGTCTCCCACTGGGGATTGAACCCACAACCCTCCGGTCAAGAGTCCAGAGCCTTAACCACTACTCCACACTGCTGCCCCAATTACTAAGGAAAATAGGATTACTGATAAACTATCCTCGTCGTCATCATCATCATCGTGTTTTTCGTCAGATTGGGTAGGAATGTTGGTTCTTGCCCTATAAATCTACTCAACAAAGCCATGCAGTTGTTTGGCATAAACAGCCGTTGTTGACTTGTCTGTTCTCAATCATTATGTTTGAGGTCAGAGTCCAGAAAAAGCTGACAATATCAAATTCATGAATTAGATAAAACGGGTTGGTTTGGTGAGAGTTCAATCGTCCACACAAGTTTCAAGAATGAGAAAAAAACATCTTAGCGCTCCTATGGAGCTTTCCAGATTTCTATCGCACTGCAAAGTCATTTTGCTTATATCGTGAGAGCTTAATGGCACAACATGCAACAGCGCAGCAGTCAGGACATGCTGATAACTATAACAAAGCAAGCATGCATTTCAGATATTTCATTTATTATTAATCTTTAAAACACCCCATCCCTTTAATGACTTTCAATGGCACAATCCTATGCACTGGGTATGCTCCATGTGGGATTACAGTTCTCAACTCTAAACACTTGGCTCCCTGTATTGCCGTGAAGCTCTATCCACTGCACGCCCGCACTATTGGCAAGCACTGTTTACACAAATAACTCACACAGTTGGCCAGCCAAAAGAGAGCAATAATTTTTTTCTATTGTTTTAACACTGCTGGCAAAACAGGACTAATGTACATCTAAGAAAGGTGCTGACAAGTGTCAAGAGTCAGCAATATGCAGGAAAAGTGTAATTCAACATCAGTAAGTTCAGGAATGAAGATCCTGCTGAATTGAACAAAACTTTATAGTTCCAAATAAGATGTGAAGAGTGAGGGCAACATTTCAATGACTAACACAACTCACCCTTAGTACGATTCGGTGTGTGTCGGGGGGGTGCAATTCAAATGTGAGTTTGGTCAGCCATAGGAACATTTGAGTAATTTCCTTTACAGTTTGAACATTGCATTTGTTGTTAGTCAGAGCCTTATTTGTTTTGCAACTGCAGCCAACTTCCTTCAGCACTATTCACTAGACTAGATTAGACTGCTTTTCACAAAAAACTGCTTGTTATCTTCCATAGATAAATACAAAACTTTACGTTTAAACACACTTAAGGGTTTAAACTTTTAACATATTTGGAATATTAGTAGCCACTCAAATAAACCAACATAATCTGCAATGTTGACAGTTTATTAGTAGAACTGAAGCCATTACAATCAACTACCCTGTATTCTCCAACTCTGCCTTTGTGCCATTTGATAATTGACTGTCATTTTATTTTTTCATTTTGGAGTACGTTTAATTGGTGTTTTTCCCCCCTTCACTAACGTCGACTTGGAGTAAACAGCTTTGAGAATCTAGCTCAAGGTGGCTTGGTAACCCATTCCGAACACTCAAGTAGAACCCTGCCCCCTACTTTGGAAGGTCACATTTAGATACTAGAGAAAAATGATTGTGCCCTCGAACTTCGAACCTCGAACAAAAACACAAATGTGCCTGTAGTGAACAAACTTTCAGGACCACTGGAGTAGTGCCATCATGGTCAAAATGACGTGGACATGCCCATGTACACAGCTTAATCCAACCCCCACACAGTTCTTGCTTTTGAAAAATCTTGATTCTCTCATGACCACAGGATCAGTCACCCCAAAAACATTCTTAAATTCAGTCCAAAAAATTCCTTTTTTTTTCTTGTAGTCAAACTAATTACTTTTTAATCTGTAGCAGCTTGCTGCCTATGGCTGAATGCATTTTATTGCGTTGAACTGCCAAGAACTAAAAGAGTGGGTGGAAAAATAAAGTAGTCCCCCCCCCATACACTTTCTCTCTTCCAAGCAAAGACATACGCTAGTATTCATGCATGTATCAAAATAGCAGATAAGGAGAAAGGAGAAAAAATATAGAAAAGCTGCAAAAAAAGTTACATACACCATTCGGTAGACATTGGGATCATGTCCACATTTGGGCTTATATTGACATTTAAGGTATAAGTGCTGACTGACTGCGGAAGCAGTGTTTCTATAGGAGGCTGTGTGGTCCAGTGGTTAAAGAAAAAGGGCTTGTAACCAGAAGGTCCCTGGTTCAAATCCCACCTCAGCCACTGACTCATTGTGTGACCCTGAGCAAGTCACTTAACCTCCTTGTGCTCCGTCTTTCGGGTGAGACGTAATTGTAAGAGACTCTGCAGCTGGTGCATAGTTCACACACCCTAGTCTCTGTAAGTCGCCTTGGATAAAGGTGTCTGCTAAATAAACCAATATTGAAGCTTGGTGCTGTGACTGACATCACTTGCTTCACTCTTTGTGGATACATTAGCTATACTTGGATGGAGTCTCACGCCAGTCCCATGTGGGTGGTTGTGGTTTTAGTGGTTTGTTTTGGGTGAAGTCACTTGGGGGTGCATACTGGAGATCACTGGTTTGTGTTTCTTTGAGCTGGGGGCCTAGCACCCACAAGTATGCATGTGTGTATTGGCTGGTCGAAGGAGTGGTTGGTGCAGTGATAGGAAGAGAGTTATGAGGCTGTGGCGCACATTGGAGTGCACTGAAGCAGCTAAGAACATAAAGAACATTTACGAATGAGAGGAGACCATTCAGCCATCCAATTCCTAGTAGCTGATTTGTCAAGTTGGGTCTTAAAGGATCTCAATGAAGTAGGGTAAACTATCCAGAGAGGTGTAAAACGGATGCTTTAATATTTATTTTTTATTTTTTTTATTTTAGGGAGTATGTCTGTCAACTTGGAAAGGGGCAGCACAAGAGACTGAGAAAGGAACATTTGCACAAAACAGCTATAAAAACTAACTGCCTAGTACTATTGGGAGGAGACTCAGTGAACGCAGTAGGTAACTGCCTTGAGAGTTGAAACTTCCTGGACAATAATATTATTAATGCAGGACTAAATGGGTGCAAAAAAGACATTGTTGGATAATTTTCAGGTGGGAAAATAAGGAGAGGGAAGTTGTTATTGTAAGACCAAGTTTTTGTACAGTAGTTCAAAGTAACATTACAATTAAAATATAAGGTTTCATGCATAACCCCATAAGTTCTTCTAGTATTACTTAAGCAATAGAACCCTGATTAGAGGGCATTAGTTGACTGCATCTGGAAGTTATGTACGGACCAGGTCAACCACCAAGGTACAGTAATACCCGACAAATAAGGTTATATTTGGGATTCTGGAAAATAGTGCCTTTGCTGTTGTTTTAAACATTTAAAATCTCTAATTTTCCAAAAAATGTAAATGTTTTCATTTCCTTCCATGCCACTTTTTTTCTATCCGAATATTCCATGGTCATCTACCGCGTGTGTTCCTTGCAATGGAGCTTCCTATACATCAAGGATTAGCTCCTTTATATTCCATAATAGACCAAAGTGCAGTGAGCTGCAGTATACAGTACATACACAGTTGGATGGCTATTATGGCTATTATGTATACCAGCATTCACTGATCGTCTTTTTCTGTTCATGCGTTACCTATTTATATATAATTGATACAATTATTTTAATAATTAGCTACGATGTTTTAGCTTCCACCAGTATTTCTACCATTCTACCTGAAGAAGGAGGAAGCTGAAACATGGTGGCTAATTATTAAAATAGTGAGTTATAAATGTACTCAATTGCTTTTCTTCTTCAGGAAGTATTTCTGGTGATTAATGAGTACGATCCAGATTCTCCTTGGATATAGAGCTGTACTAATATAGGGATGTCACAGTATCAAATTTTGACTGTATGGTAACCGTCAAAAAATATACCACGGTTATCGTCGTACCGCGGTATAATGTCATTTTTTTGTAATCCGTTTTTAAATGGCTATTTAAAGAAATACACTCGTCAAGTCTTTTTTTTTTAACAAGAAAAATAACTTTAATTTAATATTTTAAAAAAAATGCAACACACTGGTACTACAGTTCTATCAGGCACTACCTAACTTAAAGTAGTGTTCACAACAGCTCACACAGGCTCAGCAAAATAATGCTGCTTTATTTCAAATTACTGTGGAGAAACACCAAAATATTAACATTTTCTGGGCTCAGTCTGGAACAGGGGGTAAGGATGTGACCACTGCAACTGAATACCCTCTTCATCTTTATCAGTTTGGATGGCAGAAGCAAAGTGTTACCTAGCAATAGCCAATCGAATGCGTTTTAAGACATGCAGTGCCCGCCCACTGATCTCTCAGCAGAGTGTAAAATGTAATGATGAGAAGACAGCAACGACCACAAATGAAAAGTTAAGGTGAGTATGACACCATTGCAAAGTTAAGCAGCATCTAGGGAACTTTTGATTATCTGCATTGGTGTGTGCTTACTGCGTTTCACTTGACCGATACGCTAGATAATAGCTACTGTTACTTATTTGGTTTGGTAAATTCATAGGAAGGCAGTGATGAAAAGTTACAGTGCCTTGTTCTTGCTGATATTCTCGAGTATTTGTGTTTCATTTACTGACAATCACGTTTGCTAGCGATCATTGTTTAGTAGGACGGTTTATATTAAATATGACGTCACTTATTTAATAGCCTACTCGAATAATCTCATGCATGGCAGTTTTCAGGACTTGAGATGTCTGTGTTCATTAGTTAGTTCTAATGAACACAGTGGCTCATCGACGGACAAACAGTGAATAAAAAAACGCGCCCATATCACCTTAAACTGTGTGAACTCGGTAATCATGGTATAGAAAAATGGTTGCGGTTTCAAAACCGTGGCAATTTATACTGTGGTTTACCGTAAAACCGTTACATCCCTAATATATATTATATATATATATATATATATATATATAATGTATTAATCAACTGAAGAGTTGCAGATTTTTTTTTTTTTTTTTTTTTACAATTTAATCGTGCAGAATTAAGATCTGCATTTTCTCTGCGGCAGTCCAATCATAAGTGAGTGGAGGAGGGCCATAAACTATTGAAGGTATTCTCTGCCTCGGCTGACAGTCTTGAGTAAGTTTAACCAATGGGATAGTGTAGGAGGGTAGTGGGCGGGAGGATAGTGGGCGGAGCTTAGGGAAGGACCAGAAAGCCGCAGCACACAGGAGCCGGAAGTGACGTTTAGTCCTGGAGCCCTTTACCAACAATGGTATCTGGACAGGATTTTATTTTAACACTAGAAGCCCTGCAGCGGTCATTTTGGCGGTTTTTGGTTTTAAAAAGTAATTTTCTCCAGTCGTGTAACATATGGGGGTGTGCATTCGTTCTGACAGTCTATTGTTTTTCAATCGCCTTTTGGCGCCTGTTTGCCAGCTGCACTGCTTTGGTCATTCAGTTAGCATCGGGACTAGTGAAAATAAACACCAAAGACTGGAGTTTTACAAAGTAACAAAATATGGAGTTGATGTTTTGGATCAGATGATATGGAAGTATTCCGTGAAAGCTGGCTCCCGACGGTGTTCTGTTCAGGTGTTTTAGAATGTATTGGACCTAGCAGCCATCAATGCCTGTGTACTTTACAAAGAAAGCACGGAGAAGAATTTACCAAGGAGAGAATATATTTTACAGTTAGCACAGGAACTTCGCAAGAAGCATTTGGAACAGAGGGAGACTGCCAAGCGAGTACCCACAGCTGAAGCTGGCAATCCCCGCTGAGAGCCGCAAGAGACGCCAATGCCAGGTTGGCAAGTGCAATAAAAATAAAACTTTGGACAGCTGTTCCCTGTGCAGAAAGGCGGCGTGGAGAAGCACATTATCTGTGTTGATTGTGAACAGCCTTAGACTCAAGGTAAATGAATACCCTTTTGTCGAAAAAAAGAAATAAATCAGATTCTTTTTTTTATAACTTCTTGTGTTGTGCGCTTCTGTAAAATGTTTTTTTTAAGTTTATGTATCTACGTTGTTCAGTTGCTTTTGCTCATCTGATAATAAACCGATTGCTGTTAAAGTTAAAAATGTATTCCTATCGTTTCAGTTTTATAAATAGGTATGTTGTAAACCGATGTCTGTTTAGATGTTTATTTATTTACATTTTCTTGTTTTGACTTGTAAAATAAATGTTCATATTATTTATATATATATATATATATATATATATATATATATATATATATATATATATATATATATATATATATATACACATAAATATATATAAATATACAGTACTGTGCAAAAGTTTTAGGCAGGTGTGAAAAAATGCTGTAAAGTAAGAATGCTTTCAAAAATAGACATGTTAATCGATTATATTTATCAATTAACAAAATGCAAAGTGAGTGAACAGAAGAAAAATCTACATCAAATCAATATTTGGTGCGACCACCCTTTGCCTTCAAAACAGCATCAATTCTTCTAGGTACACTTGCACACAGTTTTTGAAGGAACTCGGCAGGTAGGTTGGCCCAAACATCTTGGAGAACTAACCACAGTTCTTCTGTGGATTTCGGCACCCTCAGTTGCTTCTCTCTCTTCATGTAATCCCAGACAGACTCGATGATGTTGAGATCAGGGCTCTGTGAGGGCCATACCATCACTTCCAGGACTCCTAGTTCTTCTTTACGCTGAAGATAGTTCTTAATGACTTTCGCTGTATGTTTGGGGTCGTTGTCATGCTGCAGAATAAATTTGGGGCCAATTAGATGCCTCCCTGATGGTATTGCATTATGGAGAAGTATCTGCCTGTGCTTCTCAGCATTGAGGAGACCATTAATTCTGACCAAATCCCCAACTCCATTTGCAGAAATGCAGCCCCAAACTTGCAAGGAACCTCCACCATGCTTCACTGTTGCCTGCAGACACTCATTCGTGTACCGCTCTCCAGCCCTTCGGCGAACAAACTGCCTTCTGCTACAGCCAAATATTTCAAATTTTGACTCATCCGTCCAGAGCACCTGCTGCCATTTTTCTGCACCCCAGTTCCTGTGTTTTCGTGCATAGTTGAGTCGCTTGGCCTTGTTTCCACGTCGGAGGTATGGCTTTTTGGCCGCAAGTCTTCCATGAAGGCCACTTCTGACCAGACTTCTCCGGACAGTAGATGGGTGTACCAGGGTCCCACTGTTTTCTGCCAATTCTGAGCTGATGGCTCTTCTGGACATCTTCCGATTGCGAAGGGAAGTAAGCATGATGTGTCTTTCATCTGCTGCAGTAAGTCTCCTTGGCCGACCACTGCGTCTACGGTCCTCAACGTTGCCCGTTTCTTTGTGCTTCTTCAAAAGAGCTTGGACAGCACATCTGGAAACCACTGTCTGCCTTGAAATTTCTGCCTGGGAGAGACCTTGCTGATGCAGTATAACTACCTTGTGTCTTGTTACTGTGCTCAGTCTTGCCATGGTGTATGACTTTTGACAGTAAACTGTCTTCAGCAACCTCACCTTGTTAGATGAGTTTGGCTGTTCCTCACCCAGTTTTATTCCTCCCACACAGCTGTTTCTGTTTCAGTTAATGATTGTGTTTCAACCTACATATTGAATTGATGATCATTAGCACCTGTTTGGTATAATTGTTTAATCATACACCTGACTATATGCCTACAAAATCCCTGACTTTGTGCAAGTGTACCTAGAAGAATTGATGCTGTTTTGAAGGCAAAGGGTGGTCACACCAAATATGGATTTGATGTAGATTTTTCTTCTGTTCACTCACTTTGCATTTAGTTAATTGATAAATATAATCTATTAACATGTCTATTTTTGAAAGCATTCTTACTTTACAGCATTTTTTCACACCTGCCTAAAACTTTTGCACAGTACTGTGTGTGTATATATATATAATATATATATATATATATATATATATATATATATATATATATATATATATATATATATATATATATATATATATATATATATATATATTACATAGAACACATTAAAATAAGAATGCATATTTAGATATTACATCCAGTTCACTTCATATTAGTCAACTCTTTACTTGTACCCATTATAATTCATAACAGAGAAAATTGTGCATTCTTCGTTTTTTGTGGAGGGGTACCAACAAATTTGAGCACGTCTGTGTATATAATATATATATATATTATATATATATATATATATATATATATATATATATATATATATATATATATAAGCACTTCAGTTGTTCAGATGTTTATGATGTACTGAATAAAAAAAAACTAATTACATCCAACTGTTTCTCCTTTCGTTATACTATTTACAGTGCTTTGAATACAGTCTTCAGAAAGACGGCTGCGGGGCTTCTAGGTATAAGTATATCTCCGGTCCTTCTAGTGTTAACACACAACGAAAATAAACAGTCCAGTATTGCAGAAAATAAACAAGAAAACTACCTGGAATACCAGCAATGGTAAACTCAGGTTTCAAATAAAACGAGTAAACAAAACCATCGCGGTTACAAAAAAACAACAACAAAGGAAGCACAGGGTTTCTCCGTGCTGCTGCAGTGGGTTACCTCTCACTGCCTCTTGGCTCCTTTCCGAGGAATAAAGAATAGTCCTGGGTTTTTTCCACCGCGGTAATCCACCAGGGTTTTCCAAAGCTTCAGGATTCTGTGAATTACAGCAGGTTTGTAAAAGCAAAACAACAAAGCACAGCGCGTCTCTTCCGTGTTTTCAGTTCAGGACAGGGAGACCGAATGGCAAAACCACGCTGCTTAAATACTGCCAAGTCCCACCCCTGCAATCAGCACGCTGCCCCACATCAGCCAATCGACGAGCACAGCACAGCTGATTGCAATGATGGGATTCGGCGGCCACATGGTTCCACCTTGGGCCAAGATGGTCGGGAGGGCAAATTACAACAGGGACTCCTTTCAATCCTGTCACAGATAGTCAAAGATCTGCCCTGGTTTTGCAGCTGTCCAATAATGAGTGAGCAGAGGTGGGACAAATATACTAGGCCCTAAGCATTGTAACGATAGCTGAATTTTGTGCAATAGTGCTTATTATAGAGCGTTATTGAGAATTATATTGAGAATGTTGATGTAATATTTAGATTTACTTTACAAATAAAAAAATAAAAGTAGTCAGACAACAGAGGCATCGTAGTTGATTTGGTTATAAATCAATTTTAAAGAACTTTCTCCTAAAATGGAGACTGTTACAAGGGAAGTACAGTATATACCACAAATGCCCGAACCGACACAGGAAGGGAAGGGATATACTCGCCACTTCCAAAATTTTAATTATTAAAGGTATCCGTGGCTTACCAGAAGCTGTCAATTAAAGAATACTCTTTTGTTCAGTACAGAAAATGTGATATGGAACTGCACTGGCTACACCAATTTAGGATCTCTAACAAAGTCAGCACAAAAACATGAGCGTTCCCAAAGTCACTTGCGAGCCACTGTTACACTCAAAACTTTTGGATTGATGTTCAAAATGGATAAGCAGAAGTGATACAATACATCACAATGAGCAAGCAAGAACTAGCTTTCAGAGGGCACGATGAAGGCACCCAATTCCTCAGAGGTAATTCTGTGGAATTACTTTCTCTGATACTTTCTATGACAGCCTGTTAAGCAATCACTTGTCAATAGCGACAGTATTCTCAGGTACCTCTAACAAGACACAAAATGACTTAATCTGTTCGTGTCGCAGGTTTTGCTAGATGCAATAAAAAGGAGAAGTACAGGGAGTCAAGTTGTAGCTGTAATGAGAAACGCAGCTCAGCTGTCTTTTGTTTTCAGGTATGTGACTAACAATGGCCCGAATGAACGGTTGTGGCTGTTCTGTGAAAATCTGTTACATTTGATACTAAATAAAATAAATAAATAAAAGACTAAACATGCTTTTAAAAAGGCTTTTTTTTAGATTCTATTTGTGCTTGGACAAATATCCGAATATTCAAACGAATATTTTTTTACATGTATTCGGATACAAAAATCAGAGGTTCGTATTCACTAGAAATGACAAAAATACCTTGCACTTATTTACCACCTCACCAAAAATTGTGCGACAATTAAAAATAAATGGCAAATGAAAAAAAGCTCTGTGTGATATGTGAGAATATTATATTAAAAAAAACACACAAGATCATTAGCTCTTGAGCCTCTATTTCAAAGTTTTAGACAGCAAAAAGTAAACAAACCAGATTATGCGCACGCTTGCATAGTGATCTCTATGGAAAGTCATCTAGGTCAAACAAGCGTTGTGCTGCTTAGAGAAAAAAGGCAAGCACGTCATTTTGAAATGCCTCGCTTAAACAGTGCCCAACTTGCTGGAAATGTTCTTTAGTGATATATTATATATTTTTTGTTGCAACTTTCTGTTATGTGGAATGTAATAAAACTGAGTTTTTTTCCGCCTTAATTTTACAATGGCCTTTCCACTTTTGTTTTATTTGAAGTGTTTAATTAGTTAAATTGCAGTTTTCGTTTGCTTGTTCACCTACAAAAAGACACAAGTAATTACTATGCAGGACAGCCGCTGAAAGATCATTACCTTTATTAAAAATGTGGACAGATTAATCTACCGATTAATCAATTAATGCCCATAGATTAACTGAGTGACAGCCCTAATATATATATATATATATATTATATATATATATATATATATATATATATTGAAGACCATGGTACAGTCAGCGCCATTTTATTATTGGGACGCCTTGGAAGAAGTAGAAATATCCAGAATAAGCAGCTGCCCCAATTAAACAAGAGGCATTTGAGATGACCTTAGTCACACTTTTTTGTTTTGAAATGAAAAGAAAAAGAATGAAATCACATCACATCACATTATGATTAAATGTTAAATACATAATTTAAAATTCTAGTCAATTTTTTTAGTTTTATTCCTAAACAAAATGAATCGCTGTTTTTTATTTCTACATGAAATGAAAACTAATTAAATCACATCTTATCACAAGGTGAGGCACCTGCGATGTTGACACGCCAGCTTTTTTTGCAACAGCAGCCTGCGAAACCACAGGAGACTCGGCTCCTTCAAGAGTTCAACGAATTTACGCAAGTCACCAGAGATCCTAGGAATCTGTTTGCTGCGGAATAACACTGAAAAATACAACTTCTTCTTTTTTCCTACGTTGGTCAGTGCTATCACTGTATATCATGTCTTGAGGTTTTTCATAAGACTTTGGGACCAAGTGACGACTTGAAATCAATGTTTCTACTGGCAGGGGATACTGTATCAGGGATATTTGTATCTACCAATTGGCAATCTTTGACCTTTGTTTAATGTCCACGTGCAGACAAACTCCTTTCGAATTTCATCTTATCAGTAAAAAAAGAAAAATGGGTAAGACTTTGAACAATGTCTTTATATTTAATGTATTATTACTTCCCTTATTTACCGTGCTTCTGACCCATACACTATTCTATAGGTAAATAGAAAAATACATGAAAATAAAAAATATAGGATTTTTTTAATGGAAAAGATGGGAGTCTTTGATGAATAGCTTATTTCTCAATGAAAATCTGAAATGAAAAAAGGCTAGATTTCAATAATGTAACTAAATCTAGAAAGATGTATAATCAGTGCTAACTAACCAACTAGGCATAGGAAACTAATCTTCTGTGAAAGTCTCATGAATGTTAATATTTTTTAGATAATAGTATTCCTACCCTGGGGCTGACCAGCCTTTAAGCCTTGTTTGTTAAGACTACCGACATGGATTGATTTTCTAACTATAACACAGGCTGTCAAACAACATTAGATTGCTTATTCCTTGGGTTCCATCATTCATACCACAGCTATTGTGTCACTTCAAGATAGAAAACTCCCTGCTTTGCCACAAAACCAGTGGATAAAATAAACATCAACTCAGATGCCAACTTTCCAGGTCATCTGATTGACTGAGGAGACCAATATGCTGTTTGTTTTCAACCCTGGACCTGGAACTAAATACTCCTTTTTAAACAGGCATTGTTTTCCATTGCACATACATCACTTGCAGACTGACTCTGAGACAAGATGAACAGATCTATGTGCCACAAGAACACAGGGGGACATATAGCTGTGCCATCACTGTTCTGGGACTTGACGCTTAGCGCAGAACATGCTTTGAAAAAAAAAGAGTTATTGTTGTTACTAACTGTGACTTTCCATAGTACTTGAGCATTCAGGATGGGTTACAAAGCCACATTGGGCTAGATTCGCAAAGCTATTTACTCTAAATCGTCATGCGCTCAGTTTTATTCTGAATATAGACAAAACACTGATAAAAAAGTTGAAAAAATAAATAAATAAGAAACAACTTAATACTTCATTCAAGCCCCTGATTTTTTTTTTTGGTTTGATAACTTTATTGAGTGCAATTCTGCTTTCTGAACGAAAAAAAAAAATAAAAAATGCTAATGACAAACTGGAGTAAATAGCTATGGGAGTTTAGCTTGTTGTTTATGCTGAGCTTTTTTAAGGCCCCATGTGAAAATGTTTTAACATCAATCAACTACTAGGAACCAGACGAGCACTGATGGGCTGAATAACCTCCACATCCATTTCTAATGTTTTCATCTACTTCTAAAGCAAGTGCAGCTGATTTTAAGATCTTACTCATTACCAACAGTATAAGGGGTTACATGGTCTTGATCCATTATATCTCACAGAATTACATCCCAGGTTGTATACTATGCCAGTTTGCTGTGACTTCCAAGGTCTGAAATGCATACCAGGGGTGAAGGACATTCTCTTACCTCGCCCATAGGCTTTGGAATTCCTTACTCCCTTTCATCTGACAAGAGCCTGTCCCTGTTTTTAAATCTCGTTTAAAACCAAATCTCTCTGAAAAGGCATTTCTTGGTTCATTGCCTTAAGTTTGTGAGTTGATTTTAAATAGCTGACAAACAACTAACATATTTCTTATTCATTTTAAACTATTTGTTTTTTTATCTTATTTGTTCTGTGCTTTGAGAGGACCTTGGTTTTGACCTTGGTGCAATGATGATGTTGTTGATGTAAATCCAAGTGTTTAACGTGGTACAGAAATACTGACTCTATGGATCAGATTATATTATGGTTCTGTTTAAATTAACAATGTCTAAAATTGTAAGACTGATTAAAAAGATATTATAACGAGCACTCTGAATACATTTCCTCACCTTGTCCTTTTGTAGTTTTTGTTTAGCTTTCCAAACTTTACTTTCTCTTCTCCAGCCACCAGACTATACATTCACTTTTGATGCTAAAGAATCAGTATTGTAAATTGCTTTACTCTAGCTACAAAACAACATATTATAAAGTGTGTACAATGAAATGTACAACCACCCACTGCCAATAAATATAAATTATATATATATATATATATATATATATATATATATTTATATATTTATATATTTATATATATATATATATATATATATATATATATATATATATACACACATACAGTAGATAAATGATAATACGTTCTACATAGCTAGGTGCATTTACACTTACATCACTTGAAACAGTCCACAATCAGCAAATGCTCCTAATTGTATATCAAAGTGATTGAAAGCACAGTACAGGTACGTTATGTATAAAATTAGAGTGCTGTACTAACAGGTCCAATAATTGCTTTTGCATCCAAAAACTGAGATACCTACCATGATTTCTGAGACTTTTAAAAACACAATTTGAATGTGCTAATCGGTATGCTGCATAATGTTACAAATTGAACAGTACAGATGTATAAAAACATGTATGAAGTTTTAATAATTGTAGATTTCTACTGTAAACCAGCAGGGGTGTAGAAATACACTGGTCCAGTTTCCAGTTATGTTATAAATATCTTGTTGAGACTAAAACTTATTCACACTACCAAAATAATACACAATTATCACAAGTTAAACGTGGATGATGGGGCTCCCGAGTGGCGCATCCAGTAAAGGCGCTCCATATGGAGTGCAGGATGCACCCTATAGTGTGGAGGTCGACGGTTCGAGCCCAGGCTATTCCACTGCCGACCGTGGACGGCAGCTCCCAATGGGCGGCGCACATTTGGCCGAGCGCCGCCGGGGGGGCTGAGGTTGGCCATGGTGTACTCGGCTCACCACGCGCCAGCAACCCCTGTAGACTGGCCCAGCTCCTGCGGGCTTGCTGCCCAGAGCTGTGTTGTCCTCCAACGCTGTAGCTCTGGATTGGCTGCATGGCGGGCCTGCAGAGTAAAAAGAAGCGGTCGGCTGACGGCACACGTTTCGTAGGACAGCGTGTGTTCTCATTGAAAAAAAAAAGTGGATGTGGCATCCAACCAGTAAAAAGTCTCACTCGAGTCACTCATCTACAGACCTACAATCACTGCCCTGCTGAAAATACCAGCCACTGTTGCCGAGCTGTTGACCAGCAAAGTGTTATGAATTGCATGGCACCCAGTGGGTATATAAGATCCAAGTCAGAGCTTATAGAGTGCAGTGAACAAACCACTGGCTTTAGAACTTACAGTAAAGGAATTTAATGGACCTATTTCCTCAGGTCTGGTCATTTCTGAAATTTATTTCAGGGTGGAGTTACATGAAAACAAAAATTATCGTAGTTTTCTGAAAAAGTAATTCTGATTTGAAAAGTCGTTTCAAACATTCAGAAAAGAAAAATACAACATTGTTATTGGAATAACTTTTTTTCCATATCATAAAAAGCTTGGCCTATTCTATGTAAAATCGGCGACTTGAACACAGTACATGGTAATTGTAGAAAAACACATTTCATTTGCAGAACTTGTGTATTTTCCCACCACTGAAATCGGGATTCAGTCTTTAGTTCTGGCAGATACAGAAGCACCTGCAATCTGAGTGCTTGCAACCACACCTCCATCAGTCAGACAATTATTGTACATATTCGCCACAAAAATTACCACACGTTAACACTAGAACCGCAGAGGTTATACTTATACCTAGTAAAACCGCCGCACGCAGTCATTACGACGGTATATTTTAATTTATTTAAACACCATCAACATTAAAATGAAAGACAACTATCCGATACAACTCCAAAGTTTTATTCAAGCACATCATATCAAACATCTGCATAGCTGAAACGCCGTATTTAAATGAACAATGTTTAAACATAAAAGGGTTTATTTTCTAACTTACCACATATAGCACTACTTGAAAAAATGAAAACAAATATAATTTTAAAAAAGCGTTTAAAAATAAACTAGTGTGTAAACAGGTATATGTACATACACAGTTGTAAAAACAAAAGTAGTTTATTATTATTTAAAACGAAAGTAACATGTCAGCTCTTGCGTGTGTCATTCGGTGCAGCACAGAATACAGGTTGAGCTGCAGCACTGCTTTGCAGTTTTCTGATCGAAATGCTTCTGCCGAAGCACTCTCGCTAGCTTCAAGATTAAATCTCTCCTACGGATATTTCACCTGGTGGATACCTTGCACATTGTATTTATTTAGGAAAAGTCTCAAACGGACAACTACATAACTTCAGACACGCAGAGAAAACCTTGAACCGTCAAAATTACTTCCGTGGCTAAGGTGGTACACGTGAATAAAATATTGTAACGCGACCCCTGGTCTTGAAGCTCAAAGCAGGAGACGGAGACGGAGACGGGATTCAGGCGCCAACAAAACTACTTCGTTAAACAGGGTACGTGTTTGGGTCAGGACCACACCACAAAAACAATAAATCCTTTCTCCTGTCTATGCTAAAAACTCGCTCACTTTTTATCTCGCTCGCTCTATTCAACATAGGGCTATCAGTCCCCTCACACACAGAGAAGAGAGCGGACCACTACTTTCATGGGGGGGCAGTGCAAGGGCTATAGACATGGTCCGCACCTAACAGCGGCTCACACACACACACCCCCACCCACACTACCGAAACCAGTGGTATGGTCCCTCCCCGGAACAATACAGATAACGTAAATGCACAGGACCAGACGAAACAAGATCAACAAACGACAAAACAGAAGTCTTGCCGACCTGAACCGACCGGGTCGCTACAATATATTGAACTTACATTCATGAAGAGATATTATTATTATTTAATTTTTAAAGTACTAGATCAATAGATTAGTGCTCGAGTAATTATAATTATTTCGAGTACGCTAACACACCCCTCGTTATTTTCATATTGCAGAACACGTCTGGAATCCGTGGGCCAAGTAAAACAAAACGGTTATTCTCACAAACAACTCTGCAGGTTAAATTGTGGACTCAAATGGATGCCGACATTGTTTGTTAGGAGTAATGTAACGTTAACAGTTTATTTTTATTTTAATATAAAAAAAAAACTGAGCAAATTGTAATTGTGGCGAGACTAAACAAATCCGGTCCAATGTTTGCAAAAAGTTAATCAGTCTGAGGAGGGGCAGTCTAGTTACACAAAAGTATGTGTTGTAAATGGCAGGTATATGTATTATTATTATTATTATTATTATTATTATTATTATTATTATTATTATTATTTACTACTACAAGTGGTTTTCTCAAATCACTACATTGCACTAGGTACACCTCCCATGTACAGTACAGTAAGACTTGTTTTCAAAATACAATATCCATCATTTTTAATGTATTAGAAGCAAGGTGTCCTGCTTAGGCCACAATTGTGTGCACCACGTAATATTCCAGTAAATGTAATGGGAAAAACAGGACACCTCCCCAGCGAGTGCAGAGATGGTGAACTTTGTGGCTCACGCGATCGGTAAACCCTGAAGATAATATTACAGCTAAATTCAAATGAATGTCGGTACAATAGCTCCCAAGGTTATGTGTTTTTCGAAAGCTTTTACTTAATGTTTTTAAGACAATCTAAATTAATAATAACTTAATTTCACCTGCAATTATTTTGTGCTATGAACTTGCATTTATTATTTTTGTTGTTTGTTTTTGCAATCCTGCAAATACAGCGATGATCTGTTGCCCAAAAAACGTGTTAGGAATGGATGCCTACTGTATTAATAACATTACCTTTCAATCTACTTAAAATGTATGACTATGAAATGTATGCGTTATCCCTAGTTTTGGAATCAAATCCCACCACTACACACACACACACACACACACACACACATCATGTAACAACCATCCATGGTATTTTCTAGTATAACTGATAACACAGTCCAAGAAAAACACACACACACATCCAAAAAGAAAATGTGATTTACCAATGTTGTTTTAACATCGCTATGTTTGAATTATAGTGCCATGCGACTAAGTTAAATACACTTTGTATTCTTATTATGCATTAATATCAGATATTATTACCTGTTCTGCCATCCCTGAAGCAGGTTTGTGTATTTACTCAACACTCCTTCCAGCTGCTGCCTGTGTTGGTGCTGGACAACGCCGCTGTTCCCCAATCCCCCAGCGCGTCTCCCAGTACCTCCAACAGGGCTACCAGCCGATCCCGAGCCGGGGCTCTGAGAGCCGCTTCTCCCGGTCTTCCTCGTAGAATTTCCCCGCTCTGAGGAAGACGAGGACCCCGAGCTTGTTTTACTATTCACGGGGTGAGAGCTTCTGAACGCCCTCTTCTCCATTATTTACACTGGACGTCAAATGTATTTCTTGAATTAAAACCAGAATAAACAAAATGTGAACTATGCTGTATCCATATCTCTTCGTCCTTCTGCCTCTCTGTCACCGTCGGTTCCTCACTGTCATATTTCCATAGTTACAGCCAGAGAAACTGCATAGCCACTTTCGTGCTGGTGCTGCTGCACTGTTCTGCGTTACTGTGAAAATCTCCGTAAGGTCACTCCCTCGTCTTCTATGCTAACCAGGGATAATTCCGATAACCCGGATATTAGAGTAAAATCTCCAACACTTCCAAACACGCCACTCAGTCAATCCGCTGAAACCAGAGAGGAGGAGCTGCGGCGGGGTATAAAATATTTGTGGAAGCAGATGTGCGAATCGGTTCTTGCTTTGGAACCGATGACCCTGATGTGTTCAAATATCAAGGATCCGGTTCCACTGAGTACAAGTATGTTTTTAATAAAACTCAGTATTAAAAAAAATCAAAACATTAAAATGATAAAAAAGAAAAACATTTGATAACTAGAATTGACACGTTTATATTTAGAAAAAAAAGATAAACACGCACTAACTAGACTATATATTTGCGTTTTGTTGTCCTTGTTTTGGACTACTCTCTGACCCTGGCTGTGATGAGTTTAGTTTGACTTATTCTTTGCTCTGTGATTGTTGTGGTCTTTCTAATGTTTATGCTGACGTAGACCTGTAGCACTAGTGCTTATATGTGTATTGACATACAGACAGGTTTTTTTTACCCGGTTCCAATGACAGATACCCGGTTCGGACCCGATTCCAAAACTTTCCTCAAATGCACATCATTAGTTCAGTTTCCTGATTCACTAAAACGAGCGTCATTTCAGAAGATTCCAGCGCATCTGTGAGGAATTTTACATGAAAAGAAAACTCACATGACACTCTAGACTGGTGTCATTTGTTTTACTTCTGTGTTTGATCTAAAAATGCTTGGTTAAATATTGTATATATAGTAGCCCATACATGCCAATAGTCCCTATATGGTCGGGACAGTCCCGATTTCCTAGAAAATATCCCGTGTCCCGATGCATAGGAAGAAAGTCCTGATATTTACCCATAGAAAAAAAAATTATTCTGCACAGCAGAGTTAGTGAAAACCACACGCTGTGCTCTTCGTGCGGCTGTCTGCTGATCAATAACTTATACAAAGGTAAGAACGCTTCATTATGTCTATTTTTACTGTCATGATAGTCGTGTTGAGTTGCGGGGGATACATCTATAATGAGTGCTTTTTTGCATATGACTCCTCCCATGTGTATGATGCGTATGACCCCCCCTCCCCACCCCCCTGCACCGGCTGCAAGTTGGGTACCAATTTGGGAGAGGGGTCCTTGCCAGAGTCAAATCTGCTTACGCTATGACTGCCTTTAACCCAACGTCGCTGTGATAATCATCTACAGATGGAAAGCTCCCACCGATTTCAACGTCGCTGTGATAATCATCTACAGATGGAAAGCTCTCACCGATTTCAACGTCGCTGTGATAATCATCTACAGATGGAAAGCTCTCACCGATTTCAACGTCGCTGTGATAATCATCTACAGATGGAAAGCTCCCACCGATTTCAACGTCGCTGTGATAATCATCTACAGATGGAAAGCTCTCACCGATTTCAACGTCGCTGTGATAATCATCTACAGATGGAAAGCTCTCACCGATTTCAACGTCGCTGTGATAATCATCTACAGATGGAAAGCTCTCACCGATTTCAACGTCGCTGTGATAATCATCTACAGATGGAAAGCTCTCACCGATTTCAACGTCGCTGTGATAATCATCTACAGATGGAAAGCTCTCACCGATTTCAACGTCGCTGTGATAATCATCTACAGATGGAAAGCTCTCACCGATTTCAACGTCGCTGTGATAATCATCTACAGATGGAAAGCTCTCACTGATTTCAACGTCGCTGTGATAATCATCTACAGATGGAAAGCTCCCACCGATTTCAACGTCGCTGTGATAATCATCTACAGATGGAAAGCTCTCACCGATTTCAACGTCGCTGTGATAATCATCTACAGAAGGAAAGCTCTCACCGATTTCAACGTCGCTGTGATAATCATCTACAGATGGAAAGCTCCCACCGATTTCAACGTCGCTGTGATAATCATCTACAGATGGAAAGCTCTCACCGATTTCAACGTCGCTGTGATAATCATCTACAGATGGAAAGCTCCCACCGATTTCAACGTCGCTGTGATAATCATCTACAGATGGAAAGCTCCCACCGATTTCAACGTCGCTGTGATAATCATCTACAGATGGAAAGCTCTCACCGATTTCAACGTCGCTGTGATAATCATCTACAGATGGAAAGCTCCCACCGATTTCAACGTCGCTGTGATAATCATCTACAGATGGAAAGCTCCCACCGATTTCAACGTCGCTGTGATAATCATCTACAGATGGAAAGCTCCCACTGATTTCAACGTCGCTGTGATAATCATCTACAGATGGAAAGCTCTCACCGATTTCAACGTCGCTGTGATAATCATCTACAGATGGAAAGCTCCCACCGATTTCAACGTCGCTGTGATAATCATCTACAGATGGAAAGCTCCCACCGATTTCAACGTCGCTGTGATAATCATCAACAGATGGAAAGCTCTCACCGATTTCAACGTCGCTGTGATAATCATCTACAGATGGAAAGCTCCCACCGATTTCAACGTCGCTGTGATAATCATCTACAGATGGAAAGCTCTCACCGATTTCAACGTCGCTGTGATAATCATCTACAGATGGAAAGCTCTCATCGATTTCAACGTCGCTGTGAAAATCATTAACAGAAGGAAAGCTCCCACCGATTTCTTAGACAGATTTTTTGCACAGGAAATGGAGATCCTTGCAGTCCTGAATCACAGCAACATTGTGAATACTTACGAAATATTTGAAACTTCGGACAGAAAGGTCTAGATAATCATGAAACTCGGAGTTCAAGGAGACCTGCTCGAGTTCATTAAGTTTAGGGGGGCTTTGCCTGAAGAAGTTTGCCAGACTCTGTTACGACACCTATCACCGGCAATTAAATACATCCATGACTTGGAAATTGTCCACAAGGGCCTGAAGTGTGAGAACTTGATCCTGGACAAGGACTTCAACCTCACTCTCAGATTTTGGCTTTGGCAGGCGCTGCAATTATGACAATGATGGTAAATGTGTGCTTAGTAAAACATTCTATGGGTCAACTGCATATGCAGCCTTTGAATAACAAAACCAAATGAGTAGAAATCTTATAAATGTACTTTCTTCTGTAACTCTTGCTCTGTGTCTGGCTTTTGAGGATGGTGAACCTAGATGACCCTCTGGAGTTTCAAAAGTAGCTGGAGTGACATCTGATAGATGAAGATAAAAAGAGCATATCAACATACCAGTTGTAGAAAAAAAACAAAGACTGCTTAATTCTATTAGTATATTTATAGTATCTAGGGTTCAGTAATAAATTATAATTTCTAAGAAGTTAGGAAACATGTATTTAGTGCTTACCAGGAATTTGTAAGGAAGAATGTTATGCTAATGATTTTTCTTTTAATTCTTTCTGTTCTCACATTGTGTTGACAAATGATGAAGGATATAACAAAGTGTAAAATCTGACTAAAAATCTAAATTGTTATATGAATACAGACTTAATTTATTGTGTCATTCATTTATTCATCAGACCGTGATAGACAGCAATGGAAACTATTTTTTCCAAATTGCTTTTTCATCTGTGTTTAACAAAAAAATAGAAAAACAGGGTTATTGTTGCTTACACGATGCAGAGGAACAAGCAGAGGATTTTCCCAGTGATGAACCAAATGTTATTGCTATTTCCCTCATCCTTTCCAGGTCTCCATTTTCTTCAACCTCTAAATACTCCTTCTGAGCCTGTAGTTTCTCCACATCTGGGAAGAAATCCCTCTGAATAATGTTTTCCAGGCTCTGTTTGAATATAAAAATGTACTCAACAAGATCAATTTGGTAAATGTTGCAGTGAAGTGATGCATTCAGTGTGCGTACAATGTACACTATGCACTGGGTGCTGCAGTCAATAAACACTCCTACCTTCTGTAGTGAAAATAACCTTTTAAGTAAATGGCCCTCTGATTCTTATTGGTCATTCACTGTATTTACAGTAGCACACGGTGTTAATAGTTAAATGTCCAAGCATATTAAGGTCTATTATCTTATATCTGTTTATTATTATTACTTACTTTTGCCTATTAATTAGGAACTATATTTCACTACTTGCATTCATTGCCAAAATTACAAATGTAAAATAAATTAACAATTATCCTTCTTTGACTTCCTGTAGTTTTTTTTGTTTTTTTTTAGGACTACCCACCTCAATGTAATTATCTTCATCAAGAATCTTCCTTTTCAGTGGTTTTTCGCCCTCAGATTGGCCACCAATGGCGACAGTTGTGTCCTACTTCATCAGAACTAGTGCTCCTGAAGTCGAGCCTTTATGCCTGGGGAGTGCCATCACCTGAGCCCCTGGACCATGGTAAACAGTACGGCCTTGAGAAAGTTGAACTGGATTTCACAAAACGAATACATACACATCATCACTGAGTACAGCAGCTCTTGGAACCTGCACATACGCTGTCAATCGAGCATGCTGTAACTTACTGGCTGCTGTAACAGAAACATCTTATTCACAAATCTCAACCAAACCAGCAGCGGGACATCTATCTCGCCATTCTATTTGCCATGCAACTTTACAGCCAGAAAAACATGCTAATAGTGTGCCCTTGAAATTAGACATACCAGTAACATTGACAACAGTACCGTACTGTAAAAGTAATTTTTTAAATGCATTATTTATACGCCATCAACAAGAGAATGATTGAATAAGGAATTGCCTTGTGCAATTACTGTGTATTTCCATATCTCTTTTCATACTTTCAATAGCAGTATATCAGTATATGTAAACCAATAGTGTGCCAGTAAATGCATTGGAATCCCAAACATTTGACTGTGTGCTTTGTTAATACACTAATGTAATATCATAATAATTCAACACTTCCTTTATCACCCAAACTGCAGCGTCCCAACCATATAATTCCACCACCCCATATTCTCTTTCTAGAGGTGCTGTAGACAATGCAGCAATTTGAAATTTTGCACAGATTTACTAGACTATTGGTGCCTTTTAATTTTTGCACTAGCTAGGTACACAGACAAGACACATATACACACAGAACATATACTGTGAAAACAGATACACTAAATTACGCTGGCATGCCATGTCTCTCAATCAGCTTCTCAGTCATCACTGCTTGCGAGTCAATCTAGTTGTGTCAACAATTAATCAATTGGCACTGCACTGTGTTATTGCATCCCAAGCTATTTTCCACAACCCCCGAGGAGACGCCATACATTATTAATTGTACTAAGCGATAAAGCACAGTGCACAAGCAGTAGGTTAATCTCACTGCAGTATATAAGTCTATACAAAACCCTATACTAATTAAAGGTTAATTTATATGTATTTCACGTTGTTCCAGCAATTTCCAACCAATACCTTCTAACCTTATAATAACGTTACCCCTTATGTACCTTAGGCCAGGGGTTCCCAAACTGTGGCACCGGGCCCAAAGGTGGACCGCGACACAGTCCCGGGTGGGCCGCGGGAGCAATGACATTCTATGGTGTTTTTTCTATTAACAATGAAAAGCAGGCGCCTGCGGCAGCTGTAACTGTAGAAAAACAAAGTGTAGCAAGGGAGTATTGGCGACTGTCAATCAAAGCAGAAATTCACAAATCAGAGCTAACAGATTGCCTACCTGTAGGCCGGATGTAGAGCGATAGCTCGGGGTGCGTATACAGAGATCATTCTGTGCAGAATCTGACCAATTTAGCCAATGGGTACGTTCACGGAGATCATTCTTAGAAGATCATTGGCTAAATTGATCAGATTCTGCACAGAATCTGCGCAGAATGATCTCCGTGAACGCACCCTCTGACAGTAGGGCAGTGTTAAGGTCATGTGCTCTGCTGGCATATGTAAAAAGTGTGTTCAGTATTAGTAAAATTAAATCCGCTGCCAAATAATACGTTTTGCAAAGTATAAAGAACAAAAAAGGCAGCTACAGGAGTTTGAATGCATTTGTACCGTGGGCTCAGTTTTGCGGTGCTGGAATGTTTTATTTTTATTTTGTAGAAACGTTTTCATACTAACTTTTGTACTTGATAACATTAATTTAAAAATTAAATTGGTGCTATGATTAATACGTTGTTGTGACTAATTAGCTATTAACAAACTATTGAGTATTTGATGTATGTTTCAATATTAACTAAATCAAGTTATTAATCAAACTAATAAATCTTGTTACATACCGGTAATTGATTTATTAAAATGTTTGGATATACTGCTATTTAATTGATTACTGGCTCGTTCACAGTCGTCTTAAAATAACGCTAGAATACGTTTTGTTGGAAAATAATAATAATAATAATAATAATAATAACGTTTTTTGTGTGGGTGAGGGTGATGTTGCGAACCAACTGAATGTGCTTTTGCAAGTTGTATTTGGTTGTACAGAGTAGTGGCGAAAAAACTAACATGCAAGGCTCTCGTTTCCCTCTGTATTGTGCGCGTTCATTTTTTTGTGCATGAGAGGTAACTGCTGGACTTTTTTAATTAAACAGTGTTCAGAAATTAGGATCTAAGTTATGTTTTTGTGCACGTTCTACTGGTTTTACTCAAAAGTGATTCCTGTTCAGGTATTTATAAATGAGAATAATAAGAGACCTGCACTTCTTTCTTGTTTTATGACCAAGAAAAATAACTACATTTCTAAAATGTTAAATTATACAAAGGTACCTAATTTAAAGGTTTGATTAAAAAAAAAAAAAAAAAAAACATGTCTTTTTAGTTTTTGCAATTCATTTTATTTACTAAAATTAAAGTGTTTCAATTGTGTTTTATTTTCACTCAGTGCATATTCTATGTGATGTCTATCTTTCACAATATGTATTCAAATGAATAAAGGACCGTTTAGATTAGATTTATTTATAATGTTACAGGTTTAAACATATAAAATGTTTTTTAATTTGACATTTTCCCAAGGAGTGCTAATAGTGGGCCGCAGTGCCTAATGCAGCTGAACAGGTGGGCCTCAGGTAAAAAAAAAGTTTGGGAACCCCTGCCTTAGGCTGAATGTACTGTAGACTGCTTAGATTTCAATTTGCCTCAAGTGACACCCATTTCCCTGCAACACAAGTTTGTTTCCTATACAGGTTTTGACCCTCAAATTCTCTTTCTGTGCTGCACATTGGGACTCAAAATTGTCTGTTTTGGTGAAAACAGTGGAATGGACACAAAGGGCTGCGACTACACAGTATATGTTCATGAATATCAAACTTTATTGAATTGGTCAAAACCAAAGTAAGTAGCTTCAAGTGTAATTGTCTGGAGATGTGCCAGAACTAATAATATGTGAAAATCTAACCTTTCAATTCTACTAGAGTTATGGGCTTCAGATCAGGGTCCGAAGGGAAGATAAATGAAGCAGACACACACAACCTGTTGTTTTCTTTCTTCGGGTGGTTTATCTATATAAGCGCGAGGGTCTTCCTTCCTATTGTTTATACTAAAATCACTGATCAACTATACAACCCCTACCTTCTCTCACTGTCTATATATTTATGTAGGTGAGCTGGCAGAGTTGAAAAGTCACATGGTCTCATCATCTGAATGGAATGAGGAATCTTGCTCAGTCCCAACACAAAGGATTATCCAGGCAAGCTGAAAGCCAGGTAAAGGCAGATTCATGGCATAATAACTCAACAGAGCAACAGAACCCAAATCAACTCAGAATGATTGCAAATATCTTCAAATATAAAGGGAAACATACACAAGCAATTAAAATGACATTTGAAGCTACTTACCTTTAAACGAACTCATGTGGTAATGCATCATGAATAGGGCTATGAATATGATATGGGATCAGGTTAGGTCATAATAGTATCTGCTTGTGACGTTTTATTTAAAACGTATTGTTTAGTTTGTAAAAATACAATGTTTTTCTTTGTTGTTTGGCAGCGTGGATGGGGTTAAAATCTCTATCCCGGTAAACTCATGTAGAATGTGACCATCTCCGAATTGAATCATTTAGTGTTACTTCGGAGATGGTCACAGGGAAAAAAAACCTGCAGCTTGTGTTGTTCAAGTACTGCCTTTGTTGTGGTTTCATTTTCTGGTCTGACGTTACCTGCCTCAGCCATCCTGCCACATTGGAAGTGAACCTGGACAGTAAGTCTGGATAGGAAAAATAACTTTGAAGACAATTTGTTGTTTTTCTATTTTTATTTTTTATTTTTTTTGCAAGCAAGAGATTATAAATGTTGGAAAAAAAATATTGAAATCTAGAAATTATCAAAAATCTAGGAAATGTAATACATTACAGTTTTACAACATGTATCTGGTAACTGCTTGGAATAGCCCTGGCACAGTGTATGTCCAGGAGCTTGGAGAATTTGAGACTGTCCACGGCGATTCAAAGGCCGCTTATCCGGAGCAATCCACTGATTTGCTGGGCAAAAAGAGTATGCCGTTGAGAAATGACTTTATTGTCTTGTACTCATCAGAGGACGTTGGTGTAAGTCAGTTAACCTTAAGACAAAACCTTAAACGTTGCATAACCGGTTCCTGAATACGTACAGTAACCTGGCTAAAAACTAGTCAAACCAGCTTGGTCTAAAACCATTGTTGTCCATTGTTGATATTTTTTGCTTTGTTTGCAGTCATTCAACCAGATACCTCTATATTTGTAATACACCTTCTAGTGTCAGCTGTGTATTGACAACAGTACAAAGAGATACTTGATCCTAGTACTGTACCTGATCATACTAGATGGTGCTGGCTCTGAGTTACATATGTGCATGTCAGGCAACTAGAACAGAAGATCTGTAGGTAATATGGAACACGCGTAATCATTGCAAAAACTATGAAAATGAGACAGTGGTACAGTTGAACAAAAAAAAAACTTAAAAACTAAAAAGATAAACAACTGGTAATTAAACAAGAAATAACAAATGTCCATGACAGCCTTTGAATTAATGCACTGAAGTTTTTATTTAAAGTTGTTCAACACCTCCAGTTTGTTTTTACATTTCGGCAAAAATGGTATATGTTGCCACTTCCTACAGTGTTTGTCAGATCATTGGCATCATCCTGGAATGAAGCCTGTCATTTCTCAAAAATGGTCAATTCATTAAGAAGAGCTGACTCCTCCTCTCCTCCAGCACCCCTCCAATCCCTGCTGCTCTCTTACTCCGTGACCCTCTATTTGGGAGGGTGCTGCTGCCACCCCCGGACAGGATTGGCTCTCTAGTTCCGGCGCCACTACACAGCTCCCCCCTCAAGTCCCAGCGTCCCGAGGGGACTGATAAAGTCAAGAAACCGGCGAGGTCGACAGTGGTGGCGTCTTGGCCGAACGGACAAGTCGGGGCCCCTCACGCCCATGTGGTGAATCAGATCCTGTGTTAACAGCGCTGCTGGGGGTGGAAGGTTCGGGCCCAGGGTGAGCCGGTTCTGGTGTAGCAGGGGAAGGAGGATCGGATCCTTGAGTGGATGGTCCAGGTAAGGGCGTGACAGGAATCGCTGGACTGTGCTGGATCGGTGTGTTACCTTGGTAAGGGGCCAGGTGATCCCTGTGTAGGGCCACTCGCCGGCCTCTAGACCAGACCAGCTCGGCCGCTTCAAAGTGTCTCCCCATGCGACCTCCATGCGCTCTTGAAGTCTCGTGGCATATTCAGGGTCAGCTGGTCTGGGGTCTTGCTCTGGTGGCCGGCTGAAAACCAGTTCTGGAGGAGTGCGAAGTTCACTCCCCAGCATTAGGAGGGCAGGTGTGCAGGCAGTGGACTCTTGGACCACGGAGCGGCAAGGCCAGCAAAATGAGTGGGAGTTGGACGTCCCAATCACGCCGTAGTGGTAATGGCCAGCTGGACAGCGAGTGTGCGGTTGAACTGCTCTATGGGTCCATCACTGTGGGGGTAAAGGGGAGTCATTCAGGTCTTGAGTATCCCCAGACGCCGACACATCTGTGCGAATACGTGGGACTCAAAGTTCCTCCTCTGATCAGAATGGCGCTCTTCAGGGACCCCAAACCGGCTGATGAACCCCTCCAGCAGTGCTTCTGCCACCGTCTTGGCTTCTTGGTTGGGACTGGCGTATGCTTCTGGCCACTTAGTAAAGTAATCCAGCACCACCAAGACAAACCGGTTTCCTTTTTCTGAGCGGGGGAAAGGGGCCCAGGACATCGACCCCTACCCTTTCCATTGGCCACTGACTGGAAACTGCTAGTTAGGGCGAACTCCAGCCCTGAGCTGGATCTTGAAGTCAAAGGACTGGAGCTGTTCAATCCAGCAGGCGACCTGTCCCTCCGGCTCCTTGAAGCTCAGGAGCCATTGCAGTGCTGCCTGGTCTGTCCCCTCATTACTGGCGTTAGTGTCCAGTACGAAAGGCCGGCGTGTGTCTGGGGGAGAAAGCATGGGAGACTGGGTCAGTGCCTTCTTCAGAGCGTTGAAGGCAGTCTGATGTGCAGCCGTCCATAGAAAGGCCTCCCCCTTTTTCAACAACTGGTGTAGAGGGGCTTCTCTGTACAGAGTCGGCACACAGCGTGGATTTGTAATCTCTGTTGTGTTGTTGTTTGAGATTCTGTTGTCACTCAATATGGGATAAGAAGATGAACTCATCATTTAAAAATCCCAGTACAAACAAATGCACCATGTGGCTTCCAGGGTTTAAAATGCTGTACAGGAAATGATTTTTCTGGAAGCCAGTGTTTGAATTGACCAACTAAGGTGACGCTGCAAATGTACGTCATTATCAAAAGTTTAATTTTAATTGTAATCATTGCATGGGATTTGCTACACCTACTGTGGCAAATTGTCTATATGAATATGACATAGCGGTAAAAATAAAATACACCATGATTGATAGCTCTGACCTTGATAGGGTCAAAATCAGCTTGTGTTCAATACTGTATGTTTGGGTTTTTTTGGTTGTTTTTTGATTATAAAATCAAAATATGCTACCAAAATAATAATAAAAAAAAAAAAACAGTATAGCTAATCTTAATGTGAAGTCATTTGTACCAGATACAATCTGTCTGATAACAACCTATCTGACACAAATTTCAGATGACTGTATCTATCACATCAATATCAGGGAGTTTATTATTACAGTATAATGACAGAGTGTATTATTACTGTGAGGCTTGGGAAGTTATATTTTAGTCACTGTAACAGTAAAATATGATTTGGGAGAAAAATATTGTCATGTAAGCATACAAAGAGTCTACAATACACTTAACATAAAAGGCCATTCTTGAATGTGTTAATTGTATGGAAATAACAGGTTTCCTGTATAATTTCAACAAAAAAAAGTATTATTAGTATCTCTGCCCATCCACAGAGACATTGAGGTACTCTGCCTCGCATTGACGAAGGGCAGGCAGGCTGGCTAGACTGGTCAATTGATTTTCCAATGACGCCCATCTTGATCCCATCCTACTGTGTTGCATTCTACGAAATTGTGACTGTTATGAAATGTTCAGTGAGAATAGCTCCGTACAGACCCTAATGCAGAGAATGTTTGAGAATACAAGGTCATTCAAAGTCAGGTGATATGATAGGGTCTAATGGTCTAAATGGGATAATCATAAATTAACACCATTGGAATGAGGTTTTTTAGGTTCTCCCCATGGAGAGCTACAATCAGATTTCCTGCTATATTATAGAGTTGCAAATTGAATTCTTCTCAGATGAATGGCCATGAAACGACAGATGTACACAGGGATGAAAACAGCTAATTTAGCAGTTGCAAATCTAAAGTATATACTTGTGTAGGTGTTGTTGCAGTACCAGTATTTCAGCAAGCAGCATCCATGCAAAAACTTGGACTCCCCCTCTAATCAAGCAATATTATAACAAAACAAAACAAGTGTGTTGTTCTGGTCGATAATGATTTACACATCTTGTTGTTGCATTTTACCAGGGGTTCTGCTATTGCCAGGATTATAGGCAGCAATGTTCAGAGCATGCAGAAGTTTGCGTCCACCATAAAGATGTGGGTCTTTGAGGAGACTGTTAATGGGAGGAAGCTGACTGAAGTCATCAACACAGACCATGAGAATGTGAAGTACCTGCCAGGATACAAACTACCAGAAAATGTGGTGAGGGAAGCGAAACCCTGTAATTTTCCTCAGTCGCATTATCACAAGTAGGGGTCTCGCTGAAAACTGCTCAGTAATGGTAAAACTCCACAAAATGAATGTCTCTGACCTGTGATTATCTTCTCATCCACAGAACGTTTCAAGTTCTACATTTACTGCAGACGGCTCACCTTAAATCTGACTAGACTGGTCTAGATGTATCCCTTTTTTTAATACTTGCTTATATTGCATATATCAGCAAATATTACAGTCATAACAGAATAGTTATTCAGTACTACTTATCTTTAATGTACATAATTATTATGGCAAGACTTTCAGCACAAACTCAGGACAGAATGGTTTTACACATAGCGCCCATCTTACCCACCTATTCTTAATTAAGCTTTTCTTTCTATCTAATACATTTAATTTACTAGTTCTCTTCACATTTATGTGCATGGTCTATCCTGTTTTAACTAATTTCTTGCTAAATGTTTAAGGGCTGCAATTCTTAGAATTATTCAAATTATTCTTTACTAGTTATATGCTGTAAAAACAATGTATACATTTTGGTTTCAATGTTTATCTCTTTTACTTTGTCTGCTTCAGGGAAAACAGATCTGGTGCATGTTTCAATGCAAAGCAAAGGATGTTCTGAATATTACTGCTGCTCCTAACTGCACTGCAAGCAAACCAGTGTCTATCGTTTGCTTATTTCTTTATTTATTGTTTACATAAAGCTTAAAATTCCTATACAAAGTGTGGGTAATATAATTTATGCTTAATACATATGAGCCACCTTTTAAAGGTATTTTGTTATAGTCACTTAAGTGTTTATAGGGGTACAAAGATTTGTTTTCCTAGAAGAGGAAATAACTACCTAAATTCTATTTGTAGTTTATGCGGCTGGTCAACATGATGTACTTTGAGTGTGATTTAAAAACCAATCAGTTTCCAAACTGTCAATATTGATATATTCATATATAGGTTAGGAATCGGACATTGGATTATGGTTGGATAATTAATGCATATGAAAGCTATTTTAGGTCATTATTATTAATTAATTAATTAATTAATTAATTAATTAATAATATTTTTTAGGTCAGATTCTGACCTAATCACAACGTTATGATTCTGATGTTGTCATAACGCTCAAATTGCAACGTTGATAAAACGTCATGATTCTGACGTTGTTATAACGTTCAAATTGCGACGTTGATAAAACGTTGTGATTCAGACATCGGTATAATGTTCAGATTGCAACGTTGATACAACGCTGTGGTTCAGATGTCAGAAAAACTTCCATATACAACCTTATTCTGATCAATATCCAACGTCGGAATCTGACGTCAATACGACATCACTGCAACCAACTTTGCCCACTGGGAAAAAACGAGGGTGCAACATTTTAATAAGTGACTAGTCTTTTTATTAATGTTATTGCAATTACGGATAGTAATTATAATATTTGTCCAGGTGAATTTTTTTTATTATAACTTTATGAAAGATTTATTTAATAAAATGTTGCACCCTTGTTTGTCTGTTTTCTACATTCTGCAGCAAAACCCGTAAATTAAACTGAAAGCTAAGACCCCCCACCCCCCCGTATATAAACTGCAGGTGTATCTAAATCTAGTTTTTTATTATTATTATTATTATTATTATTATTATTATTATTATTATTATTATTATTATTATTTGTGAACAAAATGTATTCGATATTAAAACCCGCTGCTGAGCTGCGATAGGTTTGAAACGACACAAGCTCTGTGGACGGGGATTGGTTAGATTAGACATGATCCCTGCCTGGGTAGTTGATTGAATCAATCATCCTGGAGGTCCACCGAGTCTGACATTTACCGTGGCGCTTTTACAATCGGCAGTACAAGTATGTGTTAATTTCCACTAGGTACTCTAGCTACCTTATCAGTTCAATTTGATTATCCTGCACTGCTGAGCATGTGATAACCGGGACAATAATTCAGGAACGTTTGATTTAGATTTGTATTTCTTGTGTCTGTCTCTGGTCTGGAGTGAGCGGAAAGCTTTGTATTGTACTTTAGTGATGATAATGCTTTTTGTGCATTGTCTCATGTTTCCTGTCTATACATAAGTGCTGGCGCCAGTATGTGCTTGCAAATGAGGTGATAATAACATTGCACACTGATAAGCTGTTATTCTCTAGTCAGGATGCACACTGTCTTAAGCTATGTTCACAAAGTTTTGATCGATATAAACAAAGTTTGATACTCATGAAATTCCACTAGACTTTTTTTTTTTTTTTTTTTTTGGAATAATTAGAAATGTTTCATACATACAAACCATTATTTTATCAAGATCTGTTGTGGTCTACTGGGATGGTTTCAATCCTCAAAGAGCTACTTTGTGTGGGTATAAATTATCCCAACTATCTTTAATGTGTTTTTCTTTTTGTTGTTGAAGCAATTTGCTTTCAGTCATCACATCCCACTGACCTTTTAAAAATCAAATGTTTTGTTTCTTCTCAGAGTACATCTGGTACTCGGAGAGCAGACAAAACCATTAATCTTAACCCTGCAACTCTACCACATTTGTATGTCTTACACCAACTAGGGGCAGAGTGTTGCACCAAATGGACGAGAGCTTCGAGAGCTCTATTGTGGACCAGGGTTGCAAATTTTAAAAAGTCACCAGGATGCGATGACTGAAATAGAAAGTCCCATACAAAGTCATTCAAAAAACAAAAATAAGAATGCATTGGTTAGGATAACTGAGATCGTTCATACTCGTATCGAGTTCCTTTACTGGACTCTCTTTCTTTTAGTAGCACCTTTTTGGCTATTGTTATCCCACTTGATTCATATAAAGTTTGAGAAAAATCGAACATGCTTTTCTATTCTGCTATGCGAAAATATTTCCCAGGGCGCGAAGGTATTTTACAGCAGTCAGGTTGTGATTGATAAAACAATTGTATTTTACATGATTGGAGAGATGAAACAGTGATTGTTTTTCTGCATCATGTTTTGACTGATTTGCCTGTTTGTGTTGGGGGGGAGAAAAACAAAGTAGTCAATTTTCTTTTCACGCCAGGGAATAGATGAAGAACCAAAGTGAGTCAAATTGATTTCTGAGATAATCCAAGAGAAAATGGGAATTGACGTAAGCGTGTTAATGGGAGCCAATATCGACACTGAAGTGGCAGCAGAGAAGTTTTGTGAAACTACCATAGGTAAACTTCATCCAAGGGCATTTTTGTGTCCTTTTGTGTGCATTTATTTTCTAAACAATTGACTAATTAAACTTTCAAGCTGTAACATATTGTCAAATGCAAATGTACTGCAGCCCAACTGAAAATCAAACTAATACTATTTGGTAATGGGTAATAGGCATAACACAACAACCTACATCAAAAAATATTATTTAACTGTTGTATGTACTGAATATCCTAGCAAAGTACAAAGTACTGCTGCAGTATCTTCAACAACAACAAACCTCATTCTCCATTGCGCTCTAATGATAAGATATGATGTTTAATTTGTAAGGTAATAATTTTGTGACTCACACTTTCTGGAATTAAACCTGTTTCTTATTTTATTTTTGCTTTTAAATGAATGTTGTTCATATGACATTTCCTTTAATCTGGGACGTTTCATTTCAACGAAGAGCCATTTTAAACTCAACTTACTTAGGGGAAATCCAGGCCAATTTTGCAAGAAGCCTCTCTTGTTAATTTTACCAAAATTGACTGCAGTATACCTGGGCAGTATACAATAAAGACTGATGCAGTGTCTGCATGTCTTCTGTGCTAGCTATGATTATTATTGAAATTATGAGTGGACTCCCATGTATTGTTTTCATCTCTGTATCTTTATAATTGCGATTATCTTTGTCATAAAGAACTGGGTATTTTTCCTTTGTCATTTTGGATACTGCTTCACCCTGGACCAGGTGCATTGGAGCTGTTCTCTTATTGCTCAGTACCCTAGTTGTCAGGTGAAGAAATCGCAAAAAATAGGATTCACCAGCTGGGTGAAAGTGACTTGAAATCCTCTCAGTCCTCCTAGAGGTACGGGTGTTAAAACACTAAGGTGTTTAAGTTGTTCTAGAGGGATACGTGATTCTTCCATCAGGGAAGTGTGGGAAAGCTAAAGCAGTATTCTTAGCCTGGATTAGAGATGCCATGTGCTGAAAGCGATAGCCACACCACTGTGTTTTTTGATGTTGTGAATATTATTAGTTTATTTAGCAGACGCCTTTATCCAAGGCGACTTACAGAGACTAGGGCGTGTGAACTATGCATTAGCTGCAGAGTCACTTACAATTACGTCTCACCCGAAAGACGGAGCACAAGGAGGTTAAGTGACTTGCTCAGGGTCACACAATGAGTCAGTGGCTGAGGTGGGATTTGAACCAGGGACCTCCTGGTTACAAGCCCTTTTCTTTAACCACTGGACCACACAGCCTCCACACATAAGCAAGAACCTGCCAACTGAGCACATACTTGCAGTCCTATCTTGCCCATTGTGACTGAAACTGGTGTGCAACAGGAAAATGTTATTATATAATATGTATTTTATTATTATTTGTTTATTTAGCAGATGCCTTTATCCAAGGTGACTTACAGAGACTAGGGTGTGTGAACTATGCATCAGCTGCAGAGTCACTTACAATTAGGTCTCACCCGAAAGACAAGGAGGTTAAGTGACTTGCTCAGGGTCACACAATGATTCAGTGGCTGAGGTGGGATTTGAACCGGGGACCTCCTAGTTACAAGCCCTTTTCTTTAACCACTGGACCACACACCCTCCTTAATAATACTCAAAGTCTTATTAAAAGTAAGCGCTAGTTACTAACTACTGTAAGGATCAATTGTTTCCTAACTACAACAAAGATTTTTTGATTGACTAAAGAATTTCGCATGTCACTCAAATTAATTCTTGTACCCGGGGAGCGGTGGGGGCGTTGCTGCCTGTGAAACAAAGATCGCCTGGAACAAAATACAAATTATCCAGCCCTTTAATTTGTAAGCAGTCTATGTTTTGTGGGGTTGTCTGCTGCTGTCAAGTTAAAGGAGTTAAACCTTTTTTTTTTTTTTTTTTTTTGCATTGATATGCAATCCAAAACTTTTAGTTTTTAATGGCTTTTGACAAAAAAGTGATGTTTTATATTCACCAATACCTAATTGAAATGTGTGGCTATACCAGTTTGTCTTCCACGTGGAGGAGGTCAGTGCATTAATGGTGTGAAATGACACTTCCATACAAAAAATGTTGACTGCAGTGCTGTTTACAGTTTATATTTATGTCAGAAAGTATTTATTTCATAAAGAATGCACACTCAGTCTGCACTCCCCTGTAGAGTATTTGGGCAACCCTGCATTAATTGCAGTTTGGCAAATTAAATATAAATTTTAAAAAAAAACAACATGTGAATTATTAATGGCCTCTTCTTCACAGGCAGCAAAAACACGGAGCATGGCCTTCTGTTCAAAGAACTCCTGCAGACACCAAACTTCCGCATCACCGTGGTGGATGATGCAGACACTGTGGAACTTTGCGGAGCACTAAAGGCATAGGCGTAATTTACACAGGGGACAACACCCCCTTACTTTTTTCATTATTTCAGATAGAATAATCTTTATGCATGCATCAGCTACAGAAACTGCCCAAACGTACGCCACTGGCTAAAGGTAAGTGATTTTTTACAGAGCCTGCTCAAATTTTAAAGTAGAGATGGTTATGATTTTCCCATAGCGAAACTTTAGCGAAACTAACAGTTTCATAAAATTCCAAACCAAATGATACAAACGAAAGATAAAACTTTTTGTACAATGAAAAAACGCAAAAAACACAAAAATACGCACAGGGGCAGGGCACCCTGCCACATATCTCCTCCTATGTGCACAGCACACATGGCCTCAAAGGCCACCTCCCCCCTTAAAATCCCAAAAGTCCTACTCAAAGTCCTGGGCCAAGAACAGAGGCTTTAAGGGGCCCATGTGCGGCAATGTTGTCTGTGGCAATGCTGTCAGCGGTAATGCTGACAGCGAGGTGGCACACTCCTGCCACTGATCGGCTGCTGGTGGCAATGCCGGCAGCTTCTCAGCTGACAGCGGAAATGCTGTCAGCGGAGCCATCAACGGCTCCCAGGCTGGATCCTCCAGCCCCAGAAAAAGACAGCAGCAAACGACCTCCAGGGCAGGCATCTCCGGGCAACAGCGCACGGGCAACCCCAGACGTTGCAGAGCGGGCAGCCCCAGGTGAAGAGGCGACCTCTGGTGACGGCGAGCAGGCGACTCCAGGTGACGGCAAGCAGGCCTTCCCAGGCAACGGCGAACTAGCCTCCCCAGGCGACGGTGAGCAAGCTCCCCCAGGCGACGGTGAGCAGGCTTCCCCAGGCGACGACAAGCAGGCCTCCCCAGGAGACTAGCAAACTAGACACACAGATTTAGTAACGACACAGGCCTGACGCTAGGGTACCAGCAATGTTAGTCCTAGTGTCAAATTTAATAAAGACAACAAAACAAAACAAACCTAAAAATAAAAGTTTGCCACACAAGGCAAGCGCTAGCCTCAATAAAAGAAACATCCCACTCCAGGAACCTACTACACTACGAAAGCTCTCTATACTTGTGTGACGGGGTACACCCCGCCCCTGTGTGTATATGTATTATTTTGTATTTGTGTTGTATTCTTATTATTGAAATGTATGGTTTGGTGTGTTAAAAACACTGGTTTATTATTATTGTTTTACAGCCTGGATGGGGTTAAAATGCATCAGCGCATCCATACCCCAGTATTGTTGTCTGTCTACTTCCTGGTCTGACATCACCCACAAGCCATCCGGGTCCCAACTTGTTTGGGATCAAATCCCCTAAACTAACCTAGTGAAGTCCCGGCACCCTCCTGGCGACTCCGGCTTCTTCCTGACGGCCTCGGCTGGGCAATGCCTTCACGAGCACCGTCTTGGAGTGGAAGGGTTCTGTAGGTAGTTCTCTCCTCTGGAGCGGAATGCTCTCCTCCTCAATGTACACAGAGCAAGCTTTCTCTCAGTGCCCATCTGTGTAGCCATGGCGTTGCAGTAGCCTCAAACGTTGGCACTGCTGTCTTCTTAAACAGACGTAATCTCCCCGGGCACGACCCCCAGGAAATCAGGACCTCCTAATTAGCTGAGCTCTAGGCAAGCCTTCCTGTTTACTAAAGCAGCAAGGTAGCTAAAGCAGCAGGGTAGCTGAACCAGCGACAGAGTCCTCCCTGTCACTGTCACATTTTAAATTTGATGTTTTTCTTCATTAGAAACTATTTTAAAAAGCTGACAAACATTTCAGTTGCTTTTAAGCCAACATTGATTAAATAATTTTCATTTTGAAAAGCATGCGCTGCAATTCTATGTGATTTGCCACTTACAACAAACCACGACAGGAAAATAATAAATTCAAAAGTTAAATGTCTATTAACACATTATTTTATTATTTCTGCATTGTGTCTAATTGTATAATACATTGGTAGGAGTGGTGTTAAAACACTGTATTCAGCTTCTTTGCTGTGTAATAATGGTGTGCCCTGTTCCCTTGGCTGCCCAAATTCAGTCCGTTTTTCATTTCGGTTTTACAAAAAAGTAATTGGATGTCAAAAACAACTGAAAGAGTTGATAAAAAACCAAACCGATCATAACCGACTTGCATCCCTAGTTTAAAGCTACGCCACCTGCATGCATCTGCCTGCTAATGCATCCTAGGACGTTGTGGAAACGTTTCTCTTGTTGCAGACCTAGTAGCAAGTTCCGAGTGAGCTAAACTAACCGAGCTGGCCACAATCCAAGTATAAATGATGACAATACAAACAACAGATATATTCTCCACAATTTTAATTGATTTTAAGTACTAAATAATGTATTATTTTTAACCATGCTGTATGAGATATTATGTGAGTTTTAATCATACTACCTACTAAACAAAGCCTATGTGTCAGACAATTATTATTTAGATACAAAACAGCAGCAATTCATTTCCATCCATTGGAATGGATAACTGATATTATCCTGAAAAGAGATCAGTCACAAAAGCACTTTTGTAATCTAGAATGTCACACTTCAGTTCACCCCATTATTATGTTCGGCACTGGCACAAATCGTTTTAATTTAATGGAAACTGCTTGCAGTGTTAGTTCAAGCATAAAAAATAAGTTGCTCAGAATTTTATATTCAAATTCATATTCTTTATTTTTACCAGATAGTTTGTTGCTTTCCTGAGTTATAATAGAGCTTGGAGATGTCAGGATTGTGTCTATTTGGATTTCAAAGTGACGGGGGCAAGTAGGTTTCAATGGGGGGAGCTGGTTTCCCTATGGGTCTGTTTTATAAATAAGTGCACATAAGACTATGGAAGAATTATAAATGAATTTAGTGTAATTGTTGAACAAAACATTAGACAGCTAGGACTAATCAAGTCTGTTAGGCTTTAATATTGTTTAGGAGGAATAATAAAGCCTCAATGATCACAGCATCAAATTCGTGGATGTTTCTGGGAGTTTGAGATTTGCAGTCAAGTCTATTCTCTGAAATTAGTAATTTAAGAGGCAGCCATTCAGCAAAAAAATGTGTGGGACAAATTTTTGAATACAATCCCACCTGGCCATTGAATACAATCCCACCTGGCCATTGAATACAATCCCACCTGACCATTGAATACAATCCCACCTGGCCATTGAATACAATCCCACCTGACTTTTGAGCCTGTTTTCTGGATATTGTCAGTCAGGGATCCTCTGTGTGATTTGGCGGATGTACATTAGGCACCACCCTTCGTCTGCCCGTCAACTCTCCAATTGTCTTGAAGCAGGCCCCCTCTGGAATGAGAAGCTGCCTCCCAGCTGAGCTCGCCCAGGATGGGCAAAGATCACTTGACAACTGTTGGAGGAAATCAGGGGGTACAGTAGGCTCTGCATTTTGGAACACCTAAGAGAACACTTGGTCTAAAAGTTTAACATACACTTGCCTATTCTCTTACTTATTCAGTTCATTTCATATGTTGATGCACTTGTGTCATGATCAGTAATAAATATGTATTTATTTATTGATTCATATTGTGTCTGGTGGTCAACTCCGTCTTAGAGAACACTTCACCTAAGAGAACACTTTGCATGCATCCCAAGGGGTTATCTCTTAGCCAGAGATTACTGTAAGACATTGGCCTCTGGGCCAATTTCTTCCACAAATAACTGGCTTCAACAACCTATTATTAAGCCAGACGAAATTAGAATACATCTTAACATTTAATTGTGCTGTTGTACTGGGATTTCTGAGATAATTGGTTTGAAATGAAAAGGTTCATTGTTTTTTTTTTTGTATTTTAGATTTTTCACTCAATACCCTGTGTGCCTGGTTTGCTTCTTAAGTGCTAGTACGTCATAGATTACATTTCATAACCCTTGAATTCCTATAGGGAAATACTTTGAAGATTTTATTTGAATTAACCCGTTTTTTTTTTTTTTAGGAAAAAAAAACCTTTTAATTTTACAAACCTGGAACCAATCAACACAGGTACCAACACATTGTTTGTTTCTCATGTAGCTTTAAAGTCAATTTTTCTCCTTTCAAAAAACTAGGGGCCTGATTGAGTAGCTTTACTTTTGCACTGGATTTTGCCATCCCCTTCATGTTGTGATTTTGAAGGAAGCTTCAGCTGGGCACTGATGCAATTCTGTTAGCGCTGACCAATGAAGAAAACGTGGTGCCCCTTCCTTTCCCGTCTGCATTAGTGCCATTGGTTGGCATAACTTTCTTGGTGTGGCCTCATTTGCTTGTTATATGTGAGCGATTTTGATGACAGCACACACGGAGGGCAACTGCATCTCAAACTAACCAGGCAAGGGGAGGCCTATTTGAAATGCAGACAAGGTCTATCCCATTACAAAAAGGGAACAGCAAGTGGTGAAGGAGAAAGTGACTGATGGAGAAAAAAATAAAAGAAAAAAGAAAAAATAAATATAAATATATATATATATATATATATATATATATATATATATATATATATATATATATATATATATATATATATATCATACTTCATAATGACGGGAAGTCATTTCTTCCAGTCATTAGCTGTGGTGGATATTTATAACTTAATATTGATTATCTAGGGTAAATTACTTCACATTGTCTTTTTCTGAATTTGCAAGCTTTAAACTACACTCAAGAAGAAAATATTCTGAGCTGGAAAATTCTGGCAAACAAAAACTGTTTCCTTGAATAATACTCTGTAGCTGTGTGAAATAATGTATTCCAGATTGTGTATTTTTTTTTTAGAGAATATTTTTGGTTTTGTGTGGAGTTTGAAACATGTACATTTCGAAAGATGCCGCACAGCTAATGATTACGTGCATATTCAAATGTAAAACACTTTGGAATTAATTACTTCCAGTCATTCTGAAGTATGATATAAATGTGTATTAATTTTTTCATATGAATCTATATTTTTTCAGAGCAGCCCTAAAGTTAACAAAGGCATGTTCCACATCACATCTATATTATGTATTGTTTATTTTTAAATATAAGAAATATATAACATAGAAAATTGTTTGGATAAAGTGTGTTTTCTCTCTCACTCGCTCCTTCACCGCTTGCTGTTCCGTAATGAATCGACAGTGACTGCTTCTCAAAACTCCGCTTACCTGGTTAGTTTGAGATGCGGTCGGCCCTGTCTGTGCCGTCAGACAGAAAAAGGACGGGGCAAAAAATGTCACCAAAATTGCTTTGCAGGGCCCCAAAATGGGGGGCAAATGCATTTGCTCCACGCGTTACAGGTGTGCCCTGTCAAAATCGGGCCCTAGGAGTTAAAGCCTGGAGTAAACACTTTGAAAATTGGGCCAGTTTAGTCAAATATAGTAACAGTTTAAACATTCTGCTGAGCTTTTTTGATATTCTTAAGGTTAATCCTACTCTACATAAAGGTAATAGGATGTTGTACTGTAGATTAACTTGTTTAACATGGCCCTCATTTGTAGAAATTAAAATTGCATAAATGGTCCTCAGAAGTAATTACGTAAGGACCTAGGGGCCAATATTGGACCACTATCTTTATTAATAAATGTATTATTCATCATGAGTCTTTTTCAAATGCAATCATACTGTGGTCTATATGGAGAAACACACTGCTACAGATTTATTTTTTATTTTTTATTATTATTTTAATTTGAAAAAGAAAAACGAAAGCTAGCATCTCCCACTGGTTTTGTGTTCTCTGAAGTTTATTTGCGTGATTGATATTTCCGTTTGCACACCGTTAGTATTTCACAGCTCCTACAGTACGACAGCATATTTATTGACGATAGAAATTCAGTACTATTAAACACACACCAGTCATTAGACCTCACATGCATGGGCTGTTGTATGTTATCAGTTTTGCCCTAAACTGGCTGATCAGCCCAAAAACCTCAATTGAGCTAGTCCTCAGTACAGCCACCGTCTGTGGATAATGTATTCTAATGTGATGCAAATTCAATATGGATTATAACCAATCGGACAGTCAGGCTCAAGGCCGTGAATGAATGTGACGGAGAGGTGGGGTTTAGGTATCCCGAGCCCAAGGCGATGCAACTTAATGAAAGGTCAATTATATACAGGTAATGACTGCTACAGAGGATATTAATGCTATTATAAACTGAAGTTTTTGTATATGTAAACTGTTTTCAAAGTGATTTCGGTCTGGGTCACTGTGACAGGGTAGTATCATGGCCCAAGTTGTTCCCGGCAGGAAGAGAGACTTGGACACAGAAGCTTCAAGTTTATGCACTAGTGCGCTCTTTTAATAACAAAAGACAAACAAAACACATTAACAAATAAACAGACGCAGTGGCAAAAATAAAAGGTCTACAAAAAACTTACAGACATAACGAACAACCACCACAGCAACACACAGCTTCAGCTTCCGCTTCATCAACATTAAATCTAACGTTAGCACCTGTGATGACCTTTTTTATACACCTGTAACTGGAGCCTAATCATCACTTATTCAATTTACGGCTCCAGCCACATTCTCATGTGTTTCTGCATGGAGGAATTTAGTCCCCTCCCTGCCAACCCAATATTCCCCCCACACAACACCCACACCTGTGCACCGGCACGGCTTCACCCTGCCACTGTCTCTTAAGTCTGCTTGAAATGTATGTCACCGTTTAAAGTGAGATTCACGATTCTAAAGCCCTGTTCTGAGCTGTTGAATAATGTAATAGACAAATGAGTTTGATTGGAGTGTTGAAGTGAGAATGGCTGAGGGGCAATGCAGCTTTCAAAGACTCTTTAATAGTTTTGTAGCTGTCACCTACATTGTACATATTAACAAGAGCTACGACAAGTCATTTTAATGTCTAATCTCTAAAAGGGCACTTACTAGATATAAATAAAGGATGCTTTCCCCTCATACAGTGAAAACTACTAAATAGGGTTACTTGTTCATTGAATCGACCGCATATTTTAATCAGAAATTCCATTTGCTATTAAACCAATATAAAACGTCTTTATCAAATTGAATGTTTATGAATATTATTACTTTAAAAGGTTTTCACCATAATATCTGTTTGCAGTAAATAATGTTTTGGAGTTGGCTTAAAGTCCGGCTGATTTGTGATTCCACGTTGATGGGAGCACTCTGTTATTCACGTGCACAGCTCTCTCTCTGAAATAACAAGTAAACTAAACAGATAGGAAATCTGCAAGGCTGTAGATGAATACTAATGGCTTTCACCTCGTGACTGCAAAGTCTGAATGTTTATTCATGAGAACATAAAGCAGCAGGAATGAAGATGGATGTTATAAAAATAGCTGTAAATGCAGGACAGTTTGGTAATGCTCGTCACATTCCCTGTTAATTATCTCTGTGTCAGTACATTTTTCAAGATTGGATCTCGTTATGAACTGTGAATAATTAGTTGAGACATCATTAAGTGAATTCTTATAATTCAGAACTACGTAGCTTTATAGAAAGATTCCCTTTTGGTTAGTAAGTGGCCCTGCATTTACAGCTATTTTTACATCCATCTTCACTCCTGCTGCTTTATGTTCTCATGAATAAACATTCAGACTTTGCAGTTACGAGGTGTTTTGGATATAGATGAGATTAGGTTACCGGTTTGCAGTTTTCCATGGAGGGCCAATCTATGAAAATGTTTGTTAAACTGATAAGTCATCAATATCAGACTACAGGCAAACCGAATGTAGCGGGTGGGACCGTGGAAACTAGGAAGTGTGAATTGCCAGCATTATAAAGGCCGGCACCGGAACGGTTGTTGAATGCGCTACCATTTTTGTGTTCCTAGTTTTATTGTATTGTTTATTGGTATTTTGCAGGGCGAGTGGGCAGACATACTCTGGATTTCAGTATTCCAGACTCTCCCGAGGTAATGTAAACAGTGTTTTAATGTAATTGCTGTGTTAAATGTGTTGTGGTGGTGCGGCATTACCGGGTTTCTTTTATTTGTTGTAGGAAGTGGAACGCCGCCAGCCACTGTTTCTGGTAGTTTTCTTTCCCTGTGTTTATATCGTCCACACTGCTTTTGTAATTATTGTCCCCTTCGTTTTAGTTTGTGTATATGCACGGTTTTATTTGTCTTTATAGTTTTAATAGTACAGTGTGGCGTTTAGCTAGCTTTTAGTATGTGTGTGTCTATAGGAGCTGCGAGGGAGAGCGTCGCTGTTGTGGCTGCTCTACAGAGCATTGGACGTTCAGTCGGGTGCTGGGTTGTGTTTCTTTTGTATTGTGCATTAAGTCTGGTGTGGAGATTTGTTTTGTAGGTACACTTTAATATATTTACTTAATTATTTACGGGTGGTTTCTTTTTGTTTATTTTATCACAGGTGGTGCTTAACTGCTAAATAAACAAATAACTGACCTTCTGGGCTTTGGTGGGTGGAGTAGCCCAACATTATTTATTTATCAATTGGATTGACGTTTCTCTAGGTGTCTCTGGGGACAATAAGTAAAAAGTTATTTTTACTGCAAGATGTATGGTTAAGATTGTGTTTTTATTATGTTGCACTGTAGCAAATTAGTTTTCTTATTTTTTGTATAAAAGATTGTGCTCAAAGAGCACAAGCAATTTCCATTCTTTTGTCTTTTCAATTATTTGAGAGGGGCTCTGTGGGGTACCTAAATATTGGTGGTATATAGATAAGGTTATTGGAGGTTCTCATCCACGTTAAACTATAGATGGCGTAGTTTGGATAGCGACCTGTACAGTTAAGTAGAAGAGGTCGCGACAGCCACACCAAGTTAACAAATGGCAATACATTTTTTTTTTTTTGTTAAATTTACTGTCGCCAATTGATTTTTACCCTGTTTTTTTTTTTTTTCTACCAGTTTGAAATGGCCAATTGTATTTAGGCTCGGCTCATCGCTACCACCCCTGCACTGACTCGGGAGCAGCGAAGACAAACACATGCTGTCCTCCAAAACGTGTGCCGTCAGCCGACCGCTTTTTTTCAGTCTGCAGGCCGCCATGCAGCCAACCCAGAGCTACAGCGTCAGAGGACAACGCAGCTTACAGGCAAGCCTGCAGGCGCCCGGCCAGTCTAGAGGGGTCGCTGGTGTGCGGTAAGCCGAGGACACCTAGGCAGATCTGAGCTAAACAAATCTTTGATGTTCACACACTCGATATAGCTTCTGCCTATTTGACTGCCACCTTGATAAGAAGACTGCATTGTACTGATCTTCTGCACACAGCCTCCTCTGTTTCTGACTTTTAGGTCACAGGATCCTGGCTGTATTTAAATGCAGTGCACTGAGAAGAGCAATATGCTGCATTACTCTGAGGAGCCTTTGTGTACAAAGTTAATCAGTTCAAAATATTTGCAGAAGAAAGTGAGCCATTTGGAGATTAATATTTGTTCTATGGTTAGGAAAACTTGAATGTCAGTTTACCTGCAAAATCCCCTAGCGTTGTACATTTTTCACTGGTTTACATGCATGTGTTGGTGGCAATGACTAATCTACAGTTGTGTGGTTCAGCACTAAAAATAACAGCCTGGAATCAGAATAAAAGTAATTCCATTTCAGATCTGATACTGTTACATACATACTGTTTGCCAATCTTCTTTTATGATTATGAGTGAAATGTAGCTTTAAATACAGTATATTGCCCTCTTTGAGCATGCTACAATAACAGATTTTACACACAGCTGTGCTATGTGAACAATGCAAATATCTTTAGCAGACAATGTCTTGGGTAGTTTCGGTTGCATATTAAGTTTGAAATAGAGACCGCATTCAGCTGCATGGCCATTTCTCAATCGAGGCACTTGAACTTCGTACCTGAAAGCACAGCGGCAGGTGATCTGATGGTGTTCAGGCCACTTGAGTTAAATCAGAAAAATATTCTTCCCTTTTTTTTTTTTTTTTTTTTTTTTTTTTTAAATATATATATATAATATAGTGGCTATTGGAGCTGGGTTTTGCGACGGGCTCCGCTCTGGAGATAACACAAAGCAGCCATTCATTTTCTATTGTTAACAATCAATGTTATTTAAAGTTTCTAATTATTTCAACTTTTACCCACTTGCTTAAACGTTGAAATATAACCTATAAATGTTCCAGTTGTTTGTCCACTTTGTGACTGCTTATTTTATTAGTGTATCGGGCAGTGTTGTGTGATACACTGCTGTTACAGATCTTGCCCTGTGTCTGAGATTAGATGATTTTTATGCTGCACTGTATTTTTCTACACTGATGTGTGTAGAAAATGGCGAATAATAATGGAGTTTGGGGATTTTTTTATTATGTCTGTCACTTGTGTTTTAAGGTTTTATTTCAACATTGATACAATGTGCGACGTAAGTGGGCAGTAAAAGTGATACGACAGAGACAGTTCAAAAGGCAACAAGCTTTTCAATACAGGATGAAAAAGATGCTCAATCAATGTATTTGCCTTAACGATTCCCCTGTGCAGTGAAAAGTCAAGGTTTGAAAACTACCTGCAACCACATCTTTAACAAAATGTTCTTCAGATGTATTTTCCCATAACTAAAACATGTAATCAAATATAGATAGCAAACTAGTGTTCCTGCTAGTTCTCTATCAAAGAAATTGGCCAGTTTTGTTAAGTTACATTGTCTGTAAGATTTTACATCTTTGCAACGCTTTTGTATAATTGCAACACGCAGCAATGCAAAAATACCATAGTTGAAAATTGCAACTTTGTATATAACTGTGTACCAAACCAGACTTAAACAAACAGCATACATGTATCCAGTTTGCTGCTTTTAAATCTGTATGCTTAAAAACCCAATTTAAAAATTAATAGAAAATGTCAAATGAAGGACTGGGACTACTATTAGCATCAAACTTATTACCAAATGACTCCATAGAATAGATCTGATTTCCAGAGCTAGCAGAAACTTCAGAGTGTATGAAGACTAAAGTGTTTAAATAAATATCATCATACATGCTGCGTGAGCCCTGGGTTGGTGTGATTACAAATGATCCGCCCCCAGTGAGGTTAGTGAGACAGTTTTGCGAGATATCGAAACATTGACACTATACGTGTGCACACAAAGTGGATTGTAGCCGCCACTAAACACTAGGGATGGGGAATTTTAAACGTTTAAATGTATATAAACTCCATAGAAGTGGTTAAACATTGAATAATATGTTGACGTATAATCCGTCACGTGACAAATTTCACTAAATGCAGATTTTTTAATGTCTTAATTTTAGTAATTTACTGTCCTATACACCAGTCCGTCGTGTAGCCAACTGCTGTGATGCCAGAGTAAGGACAGATAATACAAAAACGAAGGGGTTTGGCAACTGCCTCCAAGTAGCTTTTCTAATTGGTGCAACAGAAAGAGTGACACTGGGGCGGGTTTTATTATCAGTCTATCTGGCACTTCATTGGTGCACTGTTTTTCATGCTGTAGTAGGCGTGTATGGCATCAACCCCAAGGTGTAATAAAGTTAATGACAAGCGTTTTTTTTCTGAAGTTTAAGTGTTTTTTAAAAAAAAAAATTTAAATGGTATCTCTAAACAAAGCAACGAAGCAAAGTCACGTTTGGAAATATTTTGAGGAACCGGACGAGAAAACCGTTGTATGTAAATAATTGCCAAACAAAACTGCCGTACCACAAAAACATGTTAAATGCTTCACTATTTGAAATGAAAATATTAAAAAATGACTGTGGATGGAGTTAGTGATGGCAATAAAAAGCAAACAACCCTAATAAACAGAAGGCTGCACATGGCGGTTGACATTTATTTAGCCCTTACATCCCTGTGAATACATATAGCATGATTTTAAACTGAAGTTGTGTTTTTGTTTGTTTCAATATTAATTCAAAGAACGCATACGTTTTTTTGTTTGTTTGTTTGTTTTTTAAAAGTCCTTTATGTAATTTGTCAACAGTAGGGGATATTAAAAAAAATCCCTGAACAGTAGAGTTAATATAACAATGTATTGAAATCTGTGCATTTGATTTTGTAACATATGCAGCTGTGCTTTTTTTTAAATTAATTTTGTATTATTATTATTGGTTTAGTTTTGTTCTTTGAATATAATATAAAAAAAAGAAAGTTTGGTTTGTTTATTGACTTTGTGCCCACAAATACAAAGAGACATTTACTAAGAAATAATAATACAAATACTTTTAAAAAGACTAAATTCCCATTGGGCTTATTTTTTATTTATTGTTTTTAGATTCTATTGATTTTTTTATTATTATATGCAGGACAGCCGCTATAAAATCGGTGGCTTTATTAAAAATGTGCACGGATGAATCTACTGATTAATCAACTAATGCCCCTATATACAGACGTGCTCAAATTTGTTGGTACCCTTACAGCTCATTGAAATAATGCTTAATTCCTCCTGAAAAGTGATGAAATTAAAAGCTATTTTATCATGTATACTTGCATGCCTTTGGTATGTCATAGAATAAAGCAAAGAAGCTGTGAAAAGAGATGAATTATTGCTTATTCTACAAAGATATTCTAAAATGGCCTGGACACATTTGTTGGTACCCCTTAGAAAAGATAATAAATAATTGGATTATAGTGATATTTCAAACTAATTAGTTTCTTTAATTAGTATCACACATGTCTCCAATCTTGTAATCAGTCATTCAGCCTATTTAAATGGAGAAAAGTAGTCACTGTGCTGTTTGGTATCATTGTGTGCACCACACTGAACATGGACCAGAGAAAGCAAAGGAGAGAGTTGTCTGAGGAGATCAGAAAGAAAATAATAGACAAGCATGGTAAAGGTAAAGGCTACAAGACCATCTCCAAGCAGCTTGATGTTCCTGTGATAACAGTTGCAAATATTAAGAAGTTTAAGGTCCATGGAACTGTAGCCAACCTCCCTGGGCGCGGCCGCAAGAGGAAAATCGACCCCAGTTTGAACAGAAGGATAGTGCGAATGGTAGAAAAAGAGATACAAGCTGAACTCCAAGGTGAAGGTACGTCAGTTTCTGATCGCATCATCCGTCACTTTTTGAGCGAAAGTGGGCTCCATGGAAGAAGACCCAGGAGGACTCCACTTTTGAAAGAAAAACATAAAAAAGCCAGACTGGAATTTGCTAAAATGCATATTGACAAGCCACAATCCTTCTGGGAGAATGTCCTTTGGACAGATGAGTCATAACTGGAGCTTTTTGGCAAGTCACATCAGCTCTATGTTCACAGACGAAAAAATGAAGGTTTCAAAGAAAAGAACACCATACCTACAGTGAAACATGGAGGAGGCTTGGTTATGTTTTGGGGCTGCTTTGCTGCGCCTGGCATCTGTGCAGGGCACAATGAAATCTCAAGACTATCAAGGCATTCTGGAGCGAAACATACTGCCCAATGTCAGAAAGCTCTGTCTCAGTTGCAGGTCATGGGTCCTCCAACAGGATAATGACCCAAAACACACAGCTAAAAGCACCCAAGAATGGATAAGAACAAAACATTGGACTATTCTGAAGTGGCCTTCTATGAGTCCTGATCTGAATCCTATCGAACATCTATGGAAAGAGCTGAAACTTGCAGTCTGGAGAAGGCACCCATCAAACCTGAGACAGCTGGAGCAGTTTGCTCAGGAAGAGTGGGCCAAACTACCTGTTAACAGGTGCAGAAGTCTCATTGAGAGCTACAGAAAACGTTTGATTGCAGTGATTCGCTTTAGCGGTCCCACGATTTTTGTCCATGTCATTTTCATTTGTTTTATTATTTACAATATTATGTTGAATAAAAAATCAAAAGCAAAGTCTGATTTCTATTAAATATGGAATAAACAATGGTGGATGCCAATTACTTTTGTCAGTTTCAAGTTATTTCAGAGAAAATTGTGCATTCTTCGTTTTTTATGGAGGGGTACCAACAAATTTGAGCACGTATGTGTATGTGTGTGTATATATATATATATATATATATATATATATATCAGAAAGGGCAATTGTCCCTTACAAAAGTGACTCCAATTTCCCATAAAAATATTATATATATATTAGATGAAACACACCTTTTTTTTTTCACTCCCCAGCTGTCCCATAACCCCCCAATCCCCTCAGTCTCTACCCGATGCCGCTGGCTTCTAGTTTTTTTGTTTATAGATGGCTTCCTGCAAGCAACTGCGCCGGGCACTGTCCCAGTTCTAACTCCCACCAAACAAAGATGGTTCTTCCTACCCTTGCTCCTGGCACTGCACTGTATCCGATGTCCTCGCTCGACCCACTCTTACTCTCCCCTCCTAAAAAGAAGGAAGGAAAACAAACACGACCCTGAGTGCATCAGCAATAGTTTTTTCGCCTGTATTAAGCATCCACGCATCACCCTTTTATTGGCCTATATCCCCATAACGCACTGCCTTCCAGCAGAAACTGCTACTTATCTCTATGGGGATATGGCCGCGCCTTGAGGTGACCGTGCAGCCGGTTGGCGTCTGAACTTCTTTTCCCCCAGGGCCGTGTCTGCCTCCTCCCCTACTTTCTGGTGGCTCTTGACAACGTTCATTAAAATGTACCAAAAGCACACCCCTACGCAACACGTTTATTAAATTATTTACTGGCTGCCCTGTTGGCATATTGAAACCTAGGACTGTCAGCAGTTAAATAAAACAGCTGTTGAATACTTTTGAGTGTGCTGTGTCATTTTGATCAACTCGCAGAGTATCGAGGAGCTTGAGCAGGAGATTCTGAATGGCCAGAAGCTCCAGGGACCGCAGACCTCTGCAGAGGTGTATAACATTCTGAAACAAAAGGGCCTGGTTGACAAGTGAGTATCTGTTTTCATGTGCTCTTCATTGCATTGAAAAGTGTTTCAGCTGGAGTCAGTTTGTGCTCATGGGCTAAGCTTTTCCTTTGTGAGAGTAGAATGTTTGTTTTGGGGGGGGGGCGGGTTATCATGGTCAAATTTAGACTAAGAGAAATGTAATAAATTCAATGACAACTATGTTTCGGCTTGAAGTGTTTTTCAATGTCCTCCGTAAAGATATGTGTGATTACATTGTTTACATTTCTTTTAGTATGACCCCGCTGTCAAACCCATGTTTTTAGAGGGGAGAGGGGTTACAGAAACACATGCTATTTACAGCACATACTGGACATTTGTGTCAATGGATTGACCACCAAGATTGATTAATTGGTCATTTAAATTACATTTATTATGTAATGTATTTATGTAAGTTGCATCTCCCTGTTGCCAATTAGTTTCGGCCACAATGAACAAGACGCCATCTCTGACAGAGTTGATATATGTCTGAGAAGAGGCTTTCGGTTACCAGGTGTATCGATATCCAAACTGAACAAACTTAACAAACAATTGTAACTCTAAACCATGCAAATTTAAACCCTGGCCTACACCCTACTGACAGTGCTATGGCAGGCATTTAAATTTTTTGTCCATCCCTGGAGGTGTTTTAAAACTGGAACAGTAATAATGCTGTCTCATTCTCTTTGTGCTTCTAGGTTTCCAGTCCAAGAAATGATTTCCTGTCTGCAGAGTCACCCTGAACACATGTGACCTGCCATCTTGAATAACTGCCACAATTCTAGTTCTGCTCTTACAGTAAAGAATGTTCAGTAGAATCAGATAAGTTATGTGATAGCAGTGTTGTGAAAAGAATTAAACAGGTTACTTCATCAGAATTTGTTTTTGGCAGTGATAGCTAAGCATAACATCTGTAGATCACAGTATCCCAGCATTGACATCTTTTTTTTATCAGTTTATCCTTAAATATTTGTACCATAGTTGACTTTTTATTTTAGATAATGTGACCAGATTCGGTTAAATAATGTTTTATTTGTAATGTGTTTTTGTAAAACAGTCCACTTTCATTGTTTTGCAACATGTGATTACTACGACATAGAAACATTATTTAATAACAAAGCTGCACAATCGGAGCAGTCATAATACTGTGTAGCAAATAATAGGGCGCTTCCATGACCCACCTCAGCTTACTTAGAGGTGTGTATTGGACTAATTATCAGCTTCTAGAGTTCAGAGTTTATCACAGACCCCTTTTACAAGGTAGAATATCCTAGCTACTGCTATCATAGATCCATGGTCATATAAATGAGGGTCTTGAAAGGAGGATCACTTTCATACGAATGGGGGTACTCAATAGAGAACAACCATTAACTACTAGTTGCACCCTGACAGTTGCACTCCATATACGCACGATAAAGCACACAAAAAAATATAAGAATGTTTTACCTGCATGTTTCATGATTCATGACAAATGCATTAACAGCACAGAGTAGAGGACAGCAGACTAGCAGCTTCTCTTCAGAGGGTAGAACAAACACAGTAAACACTAACCTTCAAAGCTTATTTCCTGAATGAATCAAAGTTACAAACGCACCACTCTGTATTTTATTTGCTTGTCTTTGAGGGTTCCTGTCACCAGTTTCCAGGTTTTTAAAATGCCTTTGTCAGAAACTCTGGTTTCTTCTGTCATTAGAGATGCTGAATAGCGTGAATGATTGCCTGAGGCTGTATTTCTTTGTGCACAAGAGATACCCATTTACAACCAGCATTTCAGCTCATTCTGAACAGCTGTGAATTTATAAATCTTGTGTCATAAAAACTCTATCAAAAATGAAATGCCTGCTTAGAAGGAAGAATTGGGAAAGGAGAAGAAACTTTTGGAAGGCGGGGAGCAGTCCCGATGTTAAGGGGCAGGCCTTTGGGGGCCTGGCCCGTCCAGTTTAGGTCCAGTGCCCCTCCCACCCCCCAGTTTCAGATTCTAAATTGATTCAGTACCATCAGCTTCCAGTTCTAGCGGTAGATGCCCGTTGGAATGTATCAGCACCAGCTGTGAATCAAATTAAAAATCAATCTGCGCATGTGCTGGCTTTTTCTTTTTGACTTGCTGTATTTTTAAGCGTAGTTCACTATTGGACAGTAAATACTAAACAAAGACACAATTGGTCCAAATTATTATCCACCAAAACCAGCAAATCAATACTTTGCATCGACGAAAGCAGCCAATACTCTACCTGCAACTGCCGAGAGCCAATTACAGACTGTCCGCTCGACTGGAGCACAGATATGGCTTTTAATCAAATCAAATTAAAGTAAAGCAAAGCAAAGTACATTAATAATAATAATAATAATAATAATAATAATAATAATAATAATAATAAAATGTCTAGTTGCTTCTGGTTTTTGGAAACCCCATCGTAGTGCCGCCTTGTCGGATTGTTTACTCAAGCGTCTACTTTATATTCAGTATTGAATAGGCAGTTGAAAGTAAGCATATGTACATTCGTTACTTTACAGTAATTTGGCTTGTGTGGGAATCTGTTGCAATCTCTGTAGAGGGCCTGCTCACTGTATGATTGTATTCGTTTCAAGTATTGTTGCTGAGACACCCCGTTGTTGCTAATGCGGTAATAATAATAATTTAAAAGAAACAAATACAAAAAAAAATAAAAAATTCCGGAAAGAGCTGTGGTAATTCATGCTGTGGGGATAGTTCATAATATTGCATTGTCATATGATTTATTTATTTATTTATTTGTTTGTTTATTGTCATCACAGTTAAGTAAAATAGGGCCTGGCAGGGAGAAACCTTTTTTTTCCCTCTGTGCTAGATTGAACTTCGTCTGTATTTGGACCCCCAAGAACAATCAGGTTACTTAAGGAAGTGGTCAAACTGTAGTACCTTATTATGGGGCAATCTTCTTAAATCGATGTTCAATCAATGCCCCATAACTAAGGTGAAATATATGTCATGGAAATTAGAGTTATTAACCATTGCTAATTCAGTTCAATAAACTCTTGGTTGGCTAATTTTCCACTATTTTCTTATACAGGTCTCATGTTCCCTCGTCCACAACTGCTGGCGAGAACCTGTTCTCAGTTGGTTCTGCCATCTCAAACAAAGCATTTTATTATGTCCTGTCCCGACTACCTGATGATAAAGCACGATCAACACACGTTGAAACCCCGTGACTGCCATTTACTCCATTCACAATCACGTTACGTAATGATTGTGGATTATATAGGTCATGTGAATATTAGTTGAGGGCCACAGTGTCATTATTAACATTTAAATTGGCACACAGTTTTGACCTTCTGGAAGTTTTTTTTGTAGTTTTCTAATTTCATCCTCTGTCGACTTTAGCCCCATAAATGACCATTTTAATGCAGGATCAAAGAAACTGCACCCTCCCCTTGGTTTCCTCCCACAAAGTAGGCTGCTGAGGTCATCCAGGTTTCTGAAAATCCAAACAACCTTATCTTGAATCATGATTATTTGTTTATTTAGCAGATGCCTTTATCCAAGGCGACTTACAAAGACTAGGGTGTGTGAACTATGCATCAGCTGCAGAGTCACTTACAATTACGTCTCACCCGAAAGATGGAGCACAAGAAGGTTAAGTGACTTGCTCAGGGTCACTCAGTGAGTCAGTGGCTGAGCTGGGATTTGAACCGGGGACCTCCTAGTTACAAGCCCTTTTCTTTAACCACTAGACCACACAGGTAAAGAGCTTTCACAGAAAACATCTGACTCTGAAAGGGCACTGTTTAACTTCAGTATACTGAAACAAAAGGTAAAAAACTAATTAAAAAAGCCAATGCATTTTTGTTGTATATAGGAAAAGTGCTAATATTAGACGTGATATTCTTTTTTTGTTTTTGTTTTTAATAAGGTTTGTAAATACTTCTCGTACAATAGAAAGATAGGTTTATCTTTAGTCATATCTAGTTTTTAGCAAAATTTACAAATAATTATGCCTGTCCTATCACATCTTCTAGCATCAAGTTATGTACCATTTTTATCCTTTGTAGATATATGGGTATGTTATTATATAAGTGTTGCAAGTCATACTCCTCGATGTGACTGTATTTTACTTAGAAAGTTAATTTTTGATATAATCTTCAGACGGCACAGACCACTTTCCTGGTAGTGCTGTGAACTAACGTTACTTTAATATCATGGCATCCGATTTGATACTGAATATAATCTACTATAGTGGGAGGCAACTGAGGTCCGGAGGGCCATTTCTTTACTGTTTTAGTAAATACCATCAAATGATTTGTATTGTTTTTTTAGAACTTGGTCATAGGTTTTAATCGAGTCAATATAATAATTATCAACATGGCTGTATTACAAATCTGTGCTGGAAAGGTCAAGGTTGCGCACCATTATAGTATTTAGATATATTCTACATTTTTCAATGCATAATAAATGTGGTTTAACGATTTTGTTAAACTAATACTTACTGTTAATATGAAACACTTATTTTTTTGTTGCAATAAAAGCTCAGTTACTCCCTTGCCTGTCTATTGTGTGTGTAATAGTCCTATTAATATGATTTTTGCCAGAAACAAATGTTCTTAGGGTTAGCAGGGATTGAGTTTGCTAGTTTCAAGGGGAACAATGGTCATTGTGAGGCGTCTGGTGGTCTCTCTTTCCAAATATATCTTATCTGTCCATACTCGCATATGGATGTATCTTACATTTCTGTACACTTTAATAATGAAAGATGGGCAACCCGTGGTCCTGGAGGTTTAACAGGCCCAATGATGTAATTGACTAATTTAAACAAATAAGACCATGGTTGCAACAAATTCTTCATCAGAGATGAGGAGAATGATATGTATATGTTGTATAATATCCACTAGATGGCACTCAAAGTCATCTTTTGGATCAGTTTTAACCATGTCCTCGCTATTACAGGCATGATTCATACAGAACCCTCAAATTAAAAAAAGGTCAGTATCTAAATACTTGTAAGAGATTGTGGTAGCCTCATTTGATTTTCTCTTCTTTTGTAATTTCTCTGTCTTTGCAATATTATAGCAGTGTGGAGTAGTGGTTAGGGCTCTGGACTCTTGACTGGAGGGTTGTGGGTTCAATCCCCAGTGGGGACACTGCTGTTGTACCCTTGAGCAAGGTACTTTACCTAGATTGCTCCTGTAAAAACCCAACTGTATAAATGGGTAATTGTATGTAAAAATATCTTGTAACAATTGTAAGTCGCCCTGGATAAGGGTGTCTGCTAAGAAATAAATAATAATAATAATAATATTGTCATTTTGGTAGATGAGCCATCATTTTGGTTGCAGTTGCACCCACTTTCTGAGAACAGTAGGATTGGGCTTGATCATCTATGTGTCGGTCCCAACAATAACTCACAAATTACTGAGACACACGACTCAATTTACTCCTTAACCTGAAGATTTGAATGGGGGTAAAATAGCTTTTTCTTGCGAGTAAGTCTTCAGGACCTAAACTGTTGCATGACGTAGCCTACTGCAAATTCTAAAACATGACTCAAATTATATTACTCCTTTTGCATATGTTTTTGTAACCGGGTGAAATGTTCCAGACAGTAAGACAATACAATTTGATGCTAAAAGCACGCCAGTTTTGCATAGTTGTTATGCAATGAGGAAAATACGGTGATTGTCTCCTAACCTATCCACCGAGAACACCAGGTGTCTGCTGCTGTCAACAACAGTAACTTGTGCTCACGAGATACTAACCTTTTTTTTTTTTTGACACCATGTCCCTTTAGGGGTTCCATACATGCAGACCTGTTACCTAATGAGCTATGTTGCAAAACACAAATAGATACCAGGGATCACTCACTAAGTCAGTCTTAATTTATCATTAATACATTTGAAGGGAAGGTTTCAGAGATAATCAAATACATTGTATTGTTTATTAAAGCAACCAGTGATTACAGATAAGAGAAGATGCAAGATCCTCACCTAAATATCCAATAGCAGGATGACCTAGGCCAGCATTTCCACAGGCAGCTCATAAGTTCTGCTCACAAGCTCTTATTCAGCCTTTTTTTATATATGTCCTACTTGTTCTTGAATGTTCACGAACTTTCTATAACCCTAACAACTACTAGTTGATATTATGCCATCCTTGGCCCACTCCAAACCACATTCCAGAGATAACAACTTACAAATGTATTCAAAAGTTAAATTAATCATATGCCCTAAAAAATAAGTTAATATAATATATTTCAACATACACCTGCAACTATTAAATGTCAGTTTGTCTAGTAACCTGAGGGCATTTTACCTGACACAGAAACATCAACCCGTTATGTTCTGTTAGACCCACGGAGATGCTTGCCAATGACATTTGCTCCTATTTCTCCAATTCCAAATTCAGTATTGTAATATTAGGCTTCTTTATTCATGTCGCAACAACATAAAAAAAATAAAACACGCATCACAAAATCAAGATTTTTAAAACAATACAAAAAAACATATTTAAACATTAATTTGATATGTTGCATAATTCATCAAGTATAATACCTCCCCAGTGCCTTTAGAAGCTTTACATGTATTTACATCTGATGAGCTGAATATAAAAAGCCCTCCTCACTAACCTTGAAGATGTGCCTATGCATGGTACGTTAACAGAATCTTATCATTTTTTCAGTTTACTGTTTGCAACTATGTTTCCAAAGGGACAATTTATAAAATGCACCTCTTTCATAAAAATGTCCGTCTGACACCAACCTGCATGTCAGCACACATTCCCATCGACTGCAGTGTCTTAACTTATCTGGCAAAATTAGTGTACAAGTGGTCCACATTCTACAACAGTACTATAAAATGTACTGCTATTATTAGGCAGAAGATCATTTTTCTGCCTCTCCCTTCATTTCTAATAAAAGTTTTATCACATTTGGTACTTTCAGAGTTAAGGAAACTTATTGAGACATGAATAGTGCAATTAAAACTGATAAGGAAGCAGTGACAGATACTGGTGTTAATTAAGGGTGACAAAATTATATTAAAACCTTAGTTACTACACCTTTAAAGGGCTGGTTTCAAAACCCCCTACATATCAATCAGGGTTTGTGAAACCAGTTATCAGCGAGTGACTAGGCCCAATTATTCACTAATTCCGCCAAAAAACACATTAACTTTCAATAGTCAAGCTCATCAAAATGCTACAGGGCAAGACACCAGTCTTGATGGTGAGCTAGTCTTCCTCCTCTTCGTCCCCGAAGGAAAGCAGGCTGCTATTTTTCACTTTCTTCTGTGGGTTCTCCGTGGTGGTTTTGGAGTTGCCGCTGTCCTTTTCAATACCCTTTTTCTTTTTGCTTGAAGTCGCTGTGATGCCTTGAAATGTGTTTGCAGAGCGCTTGACAGGCTTCCTGAACATGATCTTACCACCTGCAGGGGCGTCTACTTCTGCAACAGTCCAGGGGAAACGCACAATGAAAATCAGACAGATAGGGTGGGGTAGAGTGCTGCTTCTGGTTGCTTAGGTTATTAAAATAAATACATTAGTAAGACAGACTGCATTGCCAGTTTATTATTACTATATTTATTTCAGTATATTTTTATAATATCAGGCAAACATTCCAATTAGTTAATAATAATAAATGTTAAATTCTCTTATTAATACAGTAACTTAAAATTGCCTAAATAAAACATTCACAGAGTAACGGTAATATCCTCCATAATTGTAAATAATAGTTTAAAAATGTGGTTATTGAAATAAAACAAAGCTACAATGTTAACGGGTAGCTAGAGTGTATTTTGAGAAGTCAAAGCATGTTAGCACGCAGGCGGTACAGCAGACTAGATGCACTTCTGTGATACTGGAACTCACTCTGACAGTAGATACAAATACCCTTTTTCTATCCAATGAACTGTCAGAAAGTTTAAAAAAATAAACATCCCATTCACAAGTCGTTTAGTTTGAGTGCTTTGCTACATAATGTAGTTCTGTGACTAATTTTATATTCAAACAGCGACTACACTCATTCAACCCTGGCATGCACTAAAATCGTTCCGCCATAAACTAATTATGCTATGCTAAGAGGGACAAGACAGGAGTGCATTAAAAAAATGTATCACTCCAAAAACGAACGTGTTAATTGCGGAAGTTAACTGCAATTAATTGGCAGCCTGTATGGTAATATCTATTATGTTTCTCTGTTATTGTGCCTGGCTGGATAATTGGATAAATGGGGGGGTGGGACTGAAATGCGTCTGAGAGTAGGGAAACTACATTAAAGAATTATTATGGGAAATGTTTAGTATGTTTTCATTAGTTTAGGCTAGAGAGAGTGCAAGGGTGTGAGAGCAAAGGAGGTGACTGTACCTGCTGTTTAGCTGTGTAGAGATCTGCATGAATTGTCCAGTAAAGAGTTTTAAGAGCCCAACAACCTCAGTAGGATCATTATTTACACCACTTAATATTTTACATCAATATGAAAAATAATATTTAGATTGTTATAGTTTAAAGCTATTCACTAAGATCTACCAGTAACAAATGAGAGTTTAACCATACTATACACAACTGTCAGTAGTTCTTTAGTTTTAACTCGGAGGGGGCGCCACCTCAAACTCTGCCTATGGTGCTAGTCAACCTAACGCCGGCCCTGCTGATGGATTAAATACACTTGCCCTCTTTTGAGCTTCCTTCTGTGTCAGTTTTAATCTTCATTAATTCCTCTGCAGACAGATCTCCCTTCTTCAAAACCACCACCTGGGGCAGTTCGTCCTCCCGATCGCTGTCTCCACTGTCATCTACAACAGGCAGGTCCTGTCTCTGGAGATTGAGAGAGAGAGAGACACACAATCAACTCAAACATCAGTCTAACAATGTCATAAGTTAAATCAGTGACTGAGCTCTAAATAAAACTGTTATAATAGTTTACATATATTTACAGAATGACCAGAGACAGCTGAAAAATCTACAAGTAAGCCTTTTTTGGGGGGGGGTTCTTGTTACCAGTAAAAACAGCCAGTAGGAAACTCCAAAGAGACTGCTGCAGTAGCTTTAAGAAAGATACATATGTGTATTTTATTGGCCTAAAGTTTACAGAAAGCAAAAATGGGTAGTTTGCACAAAAATATGTTTCACTGCTAGTGACAGCACAGTTGCAAAATCTGCAGCCTTAGCACTGGTAAACATCTTACTCTGGTAGTAACATCTGCCATATAGGCCTTTTTTATTTTTAATGATTTCTAAATGATTGTAAAGTGCACATATATATTGACATAGTACTGTGATTAACCTGTAAGTAAAGTAATTGAAGAATGCCCTACCGACCAGACTGAAGTCAATAGATGTCATAGAGTACCACAATAAAGCTGGCTGACACCCATAAAACGAAAGGATTTGGTGCTATGACTGTTAAAAAAAATTTGACCCACCACTGATACTGATACCATAAACCGAGAATCTTAAAGAAACGCGTAGAGGCGTTACCTGCGCTGGCCATGTGTGGGCACCAAGGGTCCTATTGCCACTTTGTTTACGCGCTGGAAGAAGGCCTTTCTGCGCCAGTGTAACTTAAGCCCGTCTTCCTGCTGCCAGATTACCGTACTATTTGTTCATGCCTATGAACAGACCACCGACACAACCAGAATAATATTAGATATAAAGATATGAGACCCCCTTTGCTGAAACTCGTGTAAAACACCAATACCAGTGTTCATTTTAATGTTTTCAAGACAACGTATGTGCTTTGTTTTTTAAGATTCTAAAACACTTAAGTAACTGTACCTCAGACTATCTTAATGAAGTGATGCATGTATACTACTGTGTAGATGTCTAGTGAGTGTAATGATGTATTGGACTGATAAAATTCAATGTGATAGGTCAGGAAATAAGACTACACAATTAAAAGTGTAAAATACGATTACACTATGAAATAAAATTGTAAAAAACCCTTTGCATCGCGACACTTAATTTATGATCTGAAGTTAACACAGAATGCAAAATCAAAATGGTTTGTTCGTGTTGCGTCCATACCTTCGTATCCACAGTCGGTCCTTCTTTGTAACCAACGTCATTTTTAAATTTCGTCAGAAAAGCCGGCTCTCCAGGCTTTACCCATGACACATTACATTTCCTACTCATTCCTAAATTCTTCTGTAAATACCAACACAACAGGAAATGGACGGTATTTTAATAGTCTACCAATGTAGCGCGGCTCTACTTTGACCGCTTTGTTTGCAACTTACGTACCCTGGGAAAGTCAATGCGTCATTTCCTTAGCAACGAACTTAAAGACCACACGATACAAAATACTGTACTCGACTGCGCGCAACAGATAGAGAGGCGGGGTGTTTTTTTTTTCTATTGAGAGTCAATGGACCCGTGTCATATTTCCAGATTTTTGCAGAATTTCGCTGTTTACAAAATGAATTAAACTTTTGAAGTGAATTTCAAGTTTTCCCAAGGTCGCTTTAAGAAATCAGCAACATTGGCAAATTATGAGTACATACATTATGAAAAATGCTTTTTTCTGAGCACAGTCTCATGGTGTGGTGCATGCGCAGAAATACAGCTTATAAACAGCACAGCCAATTAAATATATTATATTAATATCTTTGGTTATGTGCTTTATTCATTAATAAACAAAACTTTTGTTTCCGTGCTTGTGCTTATTTGATAAAACTTGATCCTGAGCTCTATTTTTGTTCAAAATCTCAAATTCCGATCTTGCTTCAGAGCAGAATTAGAATTGAATCTGACCAGGGCTTGATCAAACCAACAACACTCCCCATCCCCAGACTACAGTTTTAATGTGTTCCTATAAAAAAGGATAACATTTCAGAGTATCATTCAGAACTTTTTTTATATATAGTGTATTTTATTTCAGCCCTTCAAATTGCCTTTGGTCTGCAATGAGCCAAAACACTCCAGAGTGTGGGATACATTTACCTTGTTTGACATTAACGAGGTTAAATGTTTCTGGTATGGGAGTGTGCTATCTTGCAACAGAAACGCTTCAGGAATGGTCTGACACTTGTGATCGAAGCATACTCTGCAGAACATACAAGTGGCAGTGCTACAAATGCAATCAACACCCTGGTAAATTGCATGCAAATTGAAATCACTACTTCACACTGGCGTCATGTCGTGAAAGTTGGCAATGTTATTGATCCTAATTCAAGGAATATTTGCATGTGTATTTTTTAAAGTGGTTTGTTACAAAGTGTCCAACTTGATCACTTTATAAAAGTATGGTATTTGGTGCAATGGCATTCTCAATACATTACCTTTATTTTGTACAAAAACATTTATTTTTATTTTTCTATGCAGTAACAGCCTTGAGAAAAATAAAGTTAGATGATGCACTGGTTGATTTGAGATAAGGAACTGCCAGCCTTTTTCAATTGTTGACGATGAAGGCTTCAAAAACTTCCCAAGATTCTTGGATCCCCAATACACACTTGCAGGAAATCTCTGAAGAACATGGTTAATTGGCAATTTGATGTTCATACAGAGAGAGTAATGGCAGAGGTAAGCTTGACAGAGCTTGAACAGTTTTGTAAAGAAGAATGGTCAAATATTGCCAAATCTGGTGTGCAAAGTTGGTAGAGACCTACCCCAACAGACTCACAGCTGTAATTGCTGCCAAAGGTGCTTCCACCAAGTACACCAGCAGTGTGGAGTAGTGGTTAGGGCACTGGACTCTTGACCGGAGGGTTGTGGGTTCAATCCCCAGTGGGGGACACTGCTGTTGTACCCTTGAGCAAGGTACTTTACCTAGATTGCTCCAGTAAAAACCCAACTGTATAAATGGGCAATTGTATGTAAAAATAATGTGATAACTGTATAATGTGAAATAATGTATAATGTGATATCTTGTAACAATTGTAAGTCGCCCTGGATAAGGGTGTCTGCTAAGAAATGAATAATAATAATAATAATAAGTATTAACTCAGGGGGGGTGGAGACTTATCCAATCATGATCTTTCACTTTTGTATTTTTAATATATATATTTTTTCTCAACAGTGTGGAGTATGGTGTGTAGATAAGTGGAAAAAAATCCTCATTTAAATGCATGAAACTCTGAGGCACTGACACAGCAAAATGTGAAAAACGTTCAAGGGGTGTAGACTTTCTAAAGGCACTGTTAGTAAATAGAGGCCCAAGTTTTAAAGAACACTTGTTTGTTCTGGAATCACACAGAGCACTGGGAAAATATGAGTGGGATTAATGATCAACTGTCCAAAGAAAGCAGTATCTTTATGGAAGATGGTTTATATGTAAAAGAATTGTAGTATTATGAAATTTTATGTGAACACATAATGGATTAGAAAACTACACAGTACAACTACATATTTGTGTTATTCTTCCCCCAAAATATAAGATGTTTACATTAAACTTTTACAGTATTATTACAAATGAAAAAAACGAGGGGGGGGGGGGGCTCTACATTGGGGCAAAAGCTTAGTAAATCTACTACAAATTAAATGAAATATAATTTTATGCAAGATAGAAATAAATCTCTTTTATGAGAGGACTTTGAAGGTTTACAAGTGAGGCACACAGTTTAAATATTTTTGAAGACAGTTTCCTATATGGTGCAGAGATTAGCATGGTGCAACCTTTCATTCTTGTTATTGCTCTCTCTACATGGATTCCTGCTTGTGCTATTCTTGTGGTAACTTCACATTGTTGGGGTGTAAATCGAGAATGTGTAAGGACTGGTGGAATGTTTGAAGAGACTCCTTGAGGTAGAATGTCATGCATGTTGAATGCCTTGTCAGCCAATAAGATATCTCCTGGTGAAAGTTTACTTAGGATTTCAGATGCCTTCACAATCTCCTTATCAGATGTACAGTGCCTTGCGAAAGTATTCGGCCCCCTTGAACTTTGCGACCTTTTGCCACATTTCAGGCTTCAAACATAAAGATATGAAACTGTAATTTTTTGTGAAGAATCAACAACAAGTGGGACACAATCATGAAGTGGAACGAAATTTATTGGATATTTCAAACTTTTTTAACAAATAAAAAACTGAAAAATTGGGCGTGCAAAATTATTCAGCCCCCTTAAGTTAATACTTTGTAGCGCCACCTTTTGCTGCGATTACAGCTGTAAGTCGCTTGGGGTATGTCTCTATCAGTTTTGCACATCGAGAGACTGAAATTTTTGCCCATTCCTCCTTGCAAAACAGCTCGAGCTCAGTGAGGTGGATGGAGAGCATTTGTGAACAGCAGTTTTCAGTTCTTTCCACAGATTCTCGATTGGATTCAGGTCTGGACTTTGACTTGGCCATTCTAACACCTGGATATGTTTATTTGTGAACCATTTTGCTTTATGTTTTGGATCATTGTCTTGTTGGAAGACAAATCTCCGTCCCAGTCTCAGGTCTTTTGCAGACTCCATCAGGTTTTCTTCCAGAATGGTCCTGTATTTGGCTCCATCCATCTTCCCATCAATTTTAACCATCTTCCCTGTCCCTGCTGAAGAAAAGCAGGCCCAAACCATGATGCTGCCACCACCATGTTTGACAGTGGGGATGGTGTGTTCAGGGAGATGAGCTGTGTTGCTTTTACGCCAAACATAACGTTTTGCATTGTTGCCAAAAAGTTCGATTTTGGTTTCATCTGACCAGAGCACCTTCTTCCACATGTTTGGTGTGTCTCCCAGGTGGCTTGTGGCAAACTGTAAACGACACTTTTTATGGATATCTTTAAGAAATGGCTTTCTTCTTGCCACTCTTCCATAAAGGCCAGATTTGTGCAGTATACGACTGATTGTTGTCCTATGGACAGAGTCTCCCACATCAGCTGTAGATCTCTGCAGTTCATCCAGAGTGATCATGGGCCTCTTGGCTGCATCTCTGATCAGTCTTCTCCTTGTATGAGCTGAAAGTTTAGAGGGACGGCCAGGTCTTGGTAGATTTGCAGTGGTCTGATACTCCTTCCATTTCAATATTATCGCTTGCACAGTGCTCCTTGGGATGTTTAAAGCTTGGGAAATCTTTTTGTATCCAAATCCGGCTTTAAACTTCTCCACAACAGTATCTCGGACCTGCCTGGTGTGTTCCTTGTTCTTCATGATGCTCTCTGCGCTTTAAACGGACCTCTGAGACTATCACAGTGCAGGTGCATTTATACGGAGACTTGATTACACACAGGTGGATTCTATTTATCATCATTAGTCATTTAGGTCAACATTGGATCATTCAGAGATCCTCACTGAACTTCTGGAGAGAGTTTGCTTTTTTAATAATGTCCTTCAATATCTGAAAAGGTTAGCCTCTTAGCTTTGTAAGCAAGATTTTTTTCCAGGTGTCAGCTTTCCTCTTTTAGTGTGTCATTTTTACATGACAAAATAAAAGTTTCTGATTCCTGAGGAAACTTGGGTTCAGATGTCAAAGGCTGTGCATGCTCAGCAGCATCGGTTGATGTAGTGGATTCTGTAATAACAGCAGCAAGGACTCTAGAAAGGAAAGTGCATACATGTTTTCACGTTACAAAATAATAATAATAATAATAATAATAATAATAATAATAATAATAATAATAATAATAATAATAATAATAGCAGAGTAACAAGGGGAGGGATTATTATAACCTATGTAGTAGACACACAGTTTGGAGTCACTTAAATACTAAAAACAAATGTATACTCTTAAATGACCATTTCAAATAGTTTAAATTATTTATATATATATATATATATATACACACACAAACATTTTAAAGGAGTACTGACAGAAAAGTAAACTGCTGGAGGGCCTATAGATTTAACACTGCATTACTACCAGTGTAGTGTTATTTTCAGGTAAGCACTAAAAAGTGCTACGCAATGCACTGCATTTGCTTGTGCATGCCTAAACAACTTCAGCCAAGAAAGCAGGGAAGCGCCCATTCAAATCTGGTACGTTATGCTGTTTTCGGTCTTTTCCATCTTTTTTAAATTGAATTTATCACATTTTCCAGTCTTTTATATCGTTTTAACGTAATGAATCATATTTTTCCACCATTAAGAAAATAGTATGCAATATTTATAATTTGCAATACATTGGGTCTTGTACATTTTTTACTTGTGTAACTTTGCGGTGGACTTCTCATTTTGTCTTCATCGTGAATTGTTTTTTTTTTTTTGGAGAAATTGATGGTCTGTTTCCAGTTTAAGTTTGCAAAAAAATAATGTATAATTAATGGTAAATGTACCTCTGTTTGACAACAGCAAAACACCCATCAGATCACAACTGATCACACCTGTACCAAAATCTGAGTGCGTACCACTATCAGTGTGACAGCGTAGCACTTTTTGACATTACATGGATCAAGTTTTAGTATGAGTATCACATTCTGATGATGTACCACTTTCTAACACTACACCGGTACTTCTTAATATTACTATGATTATTACTTCATTTTAGCTTTTTTTCTCTCAGGTGATTTGTAAATAAACAGCTTTGATGCATTCCTCTTGAAAAGTGAAGGACCGTTGACTTTATTTTCTTCCGCAAAGTGACAGCTGCAAAGTCTTGAATGTTGATTTGATTCCTTGTCTTGGCGTCTAAAAAAGTAAAAAAACACATTTCACATATTTTCATTTTTTTATTATTATTGTTTATTTTAAACAAAGCCTACAATAAATCATGTAAATAAATTAGATGAACACATTGAGAAGCTGTAGTCACACAGTGTGTAATAAAGAAAAACACTAGACATTCATAATGCAAGTGGATATTGTGTTCGACTAAAGCCCGGGACAGACAGGGGCGGCGTGGCGTGGCATGCAAGACATGTTGCCGCCTGTATTGCTGCCATTGCTTTCATATGGTTTTGGACAGATCAGCGCGGGACGATACTGCTCAAAACTAATCCAGAGCGACTTTTTCTGACTGCCGCGCGGTATCGTCGGTGGATTAACCAATCACAGCCAAGTGCTGACAGGAAAAATCATGAATAAAATGGTTGTCTACGGAGGTGTCCAAGAACCCTGAAGTCTTTCATCCCTCCCATATTTCATACAAGGACAGACAAGTCAGTTATACATCGCCCCTGATAAGCATCCTTCCTGTAGCCAATTTGATATTGTTATCACGTTTTGCCTTTTTTATTATTATTTCTGTAGTTCACTACTATTTTTACTAAATAACTGGCTGTAAAAGGATATATTTTCTAACACTTTAGTAGTAGGCTACTTGCTGTCAGCAACATATTGTATGTTTCTTTGCTAAGTTGATCGCTCATTTCATAGTTTCTGGTAGACTTTTGAGATACCATTTTATAGTTGCTTAGATTGCATGATGTTAAATAAAATATCGAAATTGTGTATATATAAGTTTTTTTTTTGTTTTTTTTTTAAATTATGTCTGCATCCTAATATTCTACTAGGTGATGCCAAAACTTTTGGCCACAATGTAAATTATATTTGAGTACATAGCCTACGATGTGGTATTGACAACTACTGTACTGTACCACTACCAGGAAGAAAAGTCAGTCGCGTAGTGCATACCGCGCCAGTGTGTCCAGGTGCAGACTAGCGGTATCGCACAGTGAAAAGTGTACAAACCACAAATGTAATAACTGCCCACAAATGTAATAACCACCTGCCCACAAATGTAATAACTGCCCACAAATGTAATAACCACCTGCCCACAAATGTAATATCTCCCACAAATGTTGCATCCATGATAATGCCTGTGAATTACTTAGCACATATTTATTAATGTATTTAAATAACAGTTTAACTTATAATTAATAATATTCATTTGTGCCGGTTTTGGATATAAAGGTTTAAAAAAAGCACTTCATATACCCGCAATGACTGCCCAATGATTAAAGTGTATACCCTTCTAGTTAATTATGACTTTTTTTGTAATGAATAATAACTGAAAGTTGGTAGATGTGTATAACATTTTTGGGTAGAGATTATTACATTTGTGGGTAGTTATTACATTTGTGGACAGGTGGTTATTACATTTGTGGAAGGTATTTGTGGGCAGGTGGTTGTAACAGTTGTGGTAGATATTACATTAGTGGGCAGGTGGTTATTACATTTGTGGGCAGTTATTACATTTGTGGTTTGTAAATGCCCAGCGGTGCCGCGCCGCTCCTGTCTGTCTGTCCAGGGCTTTAGTCAGAGGTGTCGAACAGTCTAACGGTACATAAATACAGAACATACATAAACGTTGCTGCCATTATAATGCATTAAAATAAGTACGTACAAAGAAACACAAAATCTAGTTATTTTACAAAGCAAATATCATACAGCAATCGTAATACAGTTTAAAAAAAACATACAAACCTGCATCGTTCTCGCCAAATTCTTAATAGTCTCGGATCCTTCGGAAAACGGAAAAATTTACACGTCTCTCTCTCACTTTGATGGTTGCAGTCGGTGGCAAAACACTGTACCATAATGAATGTTTAATATTAAGAAAAAGTGTGAATAACGTATTATGCTGACATGAATTACTGCAGTAGACTTACGCCGTTGAAAATACCCGGTTTCTGTAAAACCACAGTCCTCATTGCCTTGGGAACGTGACGTCACACTTGTACAGCTTATTGGTTGGATAACCGAAGGGGCTTTCATTTCATTAGTGTTGTTTGTTTCTCTGGGACGTGGGTTTGTGGGAAGTGCGTATTTTTGAAGCCAAGGTTCTGGCCAATCACAGACAGTCTTTACACGTGATAGAGGACTGCCTGTTCTCTTGCAATAGGGTAACTTCAGGTTAGATAAGCGCCAATTTAGAAACTCCGCCATTTTTTAAAAACACATTGTAGAAGTGGTTTATTTAGGAGAAGAAATTGTTTATGAATTGTTTGAATAAAATTAAATATTAATCTGATTGAAGTGAGTTTGTGAACCATGGGCGCCGGAACAAAAGGTACGTTTGTTTTTGTTTTGTTTTTTCAATTTTGAAAAATAAGCAATAAAGTTTGGGTATAAGAAGACTCTTTGTTAATACTGTAACACATGCATCAACAGCAGATCACGGTAATTTACCGGGTAAGTTAGGGCAACTGTATGTAGTGTGGTGTTTTTGTTTTAAATGATGCAAAATGCCTCAATAAATAAATAACTACACTGTGCAACACCATATCCTCACCTTAATTATCCGAGATACCGTGGTAGACAGTCGGAGTGTGAGTGACCAATTTGTGTCAAATCTGTACTACTAACTTACAATCCTTTTCCTCTCAGACTTCAAGTATACTAAATCGCAATGTATAACGTTCAATGACAATGGCTATTAATAGGAAATCAACATATTTGTCCTGCTTGATTTATTTATGCTTGTGTTTATTTATTTATTTATTTATTTATTTATTTTTTTATTTATTTATTTATTTATTTTACTTTTCAAGTAAATCGTATCATACATAGGTAACGTGAAATATCTAGCTTTATTAAATTGAAGAAAAACAGACATTATACTTTTAAACGTCATATATTTTCCTGTTAGGTCGCAAATAACTGTTTTCAATGCTAAAAAACGCAGGTTTGAACAAACATAAGATGCATGAAAAAAATCGGTCACCCTCGCAGTTTGCAATCACAAATACTCGATGACGCTCAAGTGTCAAACTTTGAAAAGCAATTGCGACTGAATATTGAAAGTATACTAAGGTTGCTTAGAAAAGGTGGTTTAAAGTATTATGGTTCTTGTATTTTTGATGCATTGTGTGATTTAAACTTATCTTAGCTAATAGACTCTTACAGTAAATATTGTATTACTAATTCCATTGATTTAATTTAATATATTAATTTTCTTGCTTGTATTACTGATCTTTGTCTTGATCATATCGGATCCAACCCATAATGCACAATGAAAAAGACATGCAAAACCTGCAGGGGGGGAATTTTTTAAATAGCAAAATTACAAGAGTTAATTAACCAGAGACAAACTGTTATGCAGTCTTCCAAAGGTAACAGTCGCATAAGAAAAACATTAATTCGAGCAGTGGTTGAAATGTCATGGTTAGGGCTCTAAGTTACTTAAGTTGCGGATATTTTACATATTTTTCGCGGGTAGGTTATGGAACAAAATTATTATTTTGCGGACCTGTTTAAACATTAAATAAACCTAAGCACATACTATTTCAGAGCACTGTAAAAGCCTAAAATAGTGGTACTTGCTTCTTTATTAAAACGGAGAGCTAAAGGCAAGCATGCAACATCCCAAGTAGTTGCTGCCGACATTATCTGTCTCTGTGTTGTGAAGACTTGCCCATACATCGAGACTGCACCGCAGGTTGTTTGAACCGATGTGACTGTGCTAGGTCGTATCTGTAGTACTGATTTAACTTTGATACAACCGACAGGAATACTTTTTATATGCGCTGACTTCCAAGTTTATTTTCTGAAAGCTGTTACTTGTTTTACATTCTGTTTAGCGGTCTCTGTAGTAGCCTTTCGTTTAATGTGTGATTCTGAAGCTAAATATAGTGATCGGTCGTATTTTCTCCAGTCACATTGTTTGTTTTTATTTGGTAAAAGTCGACATACAATGTTCATAAATTAAGCAGAATATTGAATAAAAGGTAAAAAGTCCAAATTGATCAGCAGTGAGACAATTCTTACAGTTCAAAAATGTATACCGAGTATCAAAAGAAACGTATCACTATTATAACACCATTTATTTTGAAGAAAATAAGGTATTCAATGATGGACATTGACGAATTGTTTTTGATTTCTTTTTAAATCACTCGGTCATTCATCCTTGACCATGACACGCTTGAGTGACTATGCATATGCACTTAATCACCTAATTAGTGAGACAGATGATTGGATACTTTCAGCTGTTGAATTGGAAGCTTTAATAAAAGCAATGAAGAAAATCACAGAAAAAACAAAGTAAAATGCCACGTCTGTCAAGAGTAGCGCCTTCGTGCAATCGGAATGTTGGAGGCTGAACTAGGGCCAGCGTACTGTGGCTCGCCGTCTTGGGTGCTCACAGCTAGCAATTTCAAACCTGGAGAGACGGTATAACCAGACACACTCCGAGAATGACAGGCCACGAACTGGGAGACCAAGAGTCACAACACCTGCCCAAGATCGACAGATCATTTTGCAGCATCTTCGTGATATCAATTGTTAATCAGCACAATAAAAAGTCACTGCACCTGCTCTAAAACAGTTTGTCATTTTTCGATCACATCTAGAAAATTTTATCCAAATATAAGTGATAACTTACTTTTGATGCTCAAATATAAGTGATACGTTTCTTTTGATGCTCACTATACATACAAATCATAAACATAGATAGATAATATGTCGACCTCATACCCAGGATAACTCAAAAAGTCAACTAAGTTGACTTATTTCCATTGGGGTCCTGTTGAAATGAAAAGGGTGGAAACTGTATATAAAAAATAAATTACATATTAAAATGAAAATGTTATAATGTGGGTCGCATGTGCATTCAGGAATGTTTCTTCCATCTGAGGTCTCCGATTAGATAAACATTTCTTACCTCCGTAAATATTCATGCTGTTCAAACTCTTAATATGGTTTGGAAGTGAATTCTATATGTGTATGCCAGTGAAATAAAAAGTATCCATAGCTGAGCTATTTACCATTGGCACAATAAAGTTATAAATACTATTCCTAGTAGAAGTGTAAATGACTACGATAAATTACAAATTTTGAAAACATGATTTAGTTTTAACTGATTGAATCTGTCGTTGACATTGAGAATTCCAATACTAATTAATTCTTTCTGTCCAATATGTGACCTAGAGTCCCTGCCTTTTATAAAACGAATTACTTTGTTTTGTGCCACTTGTAACTTATTCTTCAGTTTTTGGGTAAGGTCTGAATACCTAGATGAACAAGAGTAGTCAAAATGGCATTGAATTAAAGCTTGACAGACCATTTTTAAAATTTTCCCATTTAAAAAAAACAAAAACAAAACAGCTTGCCTATACAAACATTTTAGACGAGAGTTACTTTTATAATTTCATGTGCCATAGAATTGCCTGACATTGGCTTGGTTTACATGCACTTGAAAATTGACTCTACAGTCATGACTGTGTGATGTTGTCACGCGAACACATCGTGAAACAGCAAAAGGACATTCTTTTGGCAGTGCGACTTTAAGGGCAGGGTCAATTGCTTTCTCACAATAAAATAGCTGTAAAACCCATGTAAACCAGAGCAGGAATCGTGCTTGTGGATCACAAGGTTTCAGCAGTCAAGATCCCGTTCTTCTGACTTAATATCACGTAATCTCACACACACACACACACACACACTGTACATTTATGGACTACTTCAACACTAGAACCGCCGCAGTTATACTCATACCAGTACCAGTGCCAGTACATTTTAAACACCATCAGTATTAAAATGCGTATTATGCTCGCTTGCGGTGTGCAGCGATAGTTAATTTAAATTATTATTTTTATTTTTTTCCCATCTCCGTACTAGTCCGGTATGTATTGGCCCCTAAAAGAGGTGAATTTCTCGGTGACCCCTCAATTTCCTGATTTCTGTGGAGTCGCGAATTAGGTAGACCCGTAATCATTGTACATGTAGGAAGAATGAATTGAACAGAGGTACTGTAAGCAATCTTCACTGTTGCGTTACCTGGAACTGTATAGGTTTAAAAAAAAAAAAAAAGTAGCTTGTGAAAAAAAACAATGACCGAACTGACCTTTTAAACTGCCTATTCCAGGTAATGGTGTGTAATTAGTCATAAAACCGCCCGGAACAATGGCACACAATGTACAACTGTGAGGCTATAATAATACTGTTGAAAAAACCCACCGAACCGACCTTTTAATTGCCTATTCCAGGCAATAAATAGCCTTATTAATAAAACCGTCCGGAATACTCCATTCAGAAGTTGAACTACAGCTAGAGATTTATTTGTCCTATGCATTTTTATTTTACTCAGGAAAAGGTTACTGTACGTTGCAGATACAGTACCCATTCCATCATCCAACTTTTGAAATGCATATTGTTTTGTCTTGAGTTGCATTTATTTAACAGGTTAAAAAATGTATCGCTTGCTGGCTAACCTTTAGTTGCTTTAAAATAAATTTATATTTTCAAGTTTCAGTAAGAAGCCTCCTTTTAAATTGTATATGAAATATGCTATTTGAATTGTATTTGTAGTAATTTGTAATTGTACCCATTTGTAGCTGCAGTTCTCTAGATGTATGTAAAAAGGTAAGTGTGACATACAGCCAGATAGCCTCAACATAGCCTAGCATGGACAGCTGCCTCCATGTGTGAGGTAATAATAGAGATGACACTGTCTATGCCTGACATTTCTGTTCCTGTCATATTTATAATATTGTTATCCTTGCTTTTTAGGGGATGCTGATGATTCCTCACAGCTTGTAAGGTAAGAATAACAACTAAAAGCTTTCCAAACTACCCTCACAATCGGCACGCCAGATAAGCTGCGTACAGGGTGTTTTACACATTGAAAAAATATGAATTGCTGAAAGAATACGCACAGTTTGAGTTTTGTATGGCAGCTCTTTGAGGCTATCAGGAAAAAAAAAAAAAGAACCTTTCCATTTTATCTCGTGATCACGTGATGATTTATCTCGGCACCGCAAACTGGTGTCATTACTCAGGGTTTTTAGTTCTCTGAAGTATATGGCACATACAAGGTAGTAGGGGGCACCGGTCACATAGTGGCGCGTAGTGCCAAGGGGAGGAGAGTGTGGGAAGGGATTAAATTGGGATTTTGAAAAAAGGGATTAAAATTGTGCATTCTGGCACATTTTTGCATGGTTTAAGCATGTGCTAGACTAAGCGGTCTGCTTGTAGTGTCTGACAGAGTACTCCATTTAGTGCAGTGAAGGAGCTTTATTTCAGCACTGCTCACAGCAAGATCAACAAGAAGAAAAACTGACTTTTGGAGCATCAAAGCCCCTGCAATACAACACTGGCTGAAAATGTGTGTGGAATTGGTGACTGCACCTTTTAATTGTGTAGTTATAATATGGGAAAGAGCATGCTGCAGCTCCAGCGCATAGCAACATCAAAATATGAAATAGGCATATACAAATACTCTCGTTCCCGCTTCCAAACACCCTCTATATATAGTGCATCGTATCCGATTGCACCCGGAGCGATCAGCCACGACTGCATGCGATCGATTGCGTGCAATCACGCAATCGGATTGCATGTGATCAGATTGCACCGAAATTACATAGTGTATTGTGGCCTTAACAATGAGTAAATCAAACATAAAAAATGTGTTGTACTTACAATCAATTCAAAAGAACACAATTTTGAAATAAGAAATTGTCCAACGTTGTCTGCTTTCTACAGTTGTCTTTATCAGGGTTGCTAATAACCGGCATCTACTGTACAATATTTACGTTTGGAGAGAGTCGGGATGCTTTATATTGCTACAGCAAGGCGATTGATAGGGAATACAATATTATTGTTTCTTTATTTGCATGAGTGCAGTATGTGTACAGTTTTATTTTATATTGGAAATGTATAGTATGTGCACGCATGCCTTTTGTTATATATTCCATCTGCAGCGTTGGAATGAAAAATAAAATACCGGTAATAATAATAATCTTTGTTAAATAAATGTTTGTCTTTATTTGCCTATCAGCTGTATTGTTTTGTGGTCAATAAAGCAAATAAGAATAATTGTTGTTTTTATTGTAAGACCAAGCTTTTGTACAGTAGTTCAAAGTAACATTACAGTTAAAATGTAAGGTTGTAGTTAATGCATATGTTAGGACCCCAAGCCGAAATCCGACCCCATCAGTTTAGATAATTGACATTTTTAGAAACACTAAATCTTTTCGTGTTCGGCTTGGGGTTGTCTTGCGAATGACCCCAACGTGGTGCAGAAAATCCACTTTACCTGAAGCCCATCTGAAGAAGATCCCATACCAGAAGATCCGACCATCCCTTTATGTCAAAGTGAGACTACTTTGAATTACAAATCTGAGTTTTCATTCCTTCATGTAAAAGTGAGACTAGTTTGAATTATTCTCGGGGTAGCCCCAAATGTGTCAGACTAGACTACTTTGGAAATAAAAAATAAAAGTAAAAAAAGCAAATGTTAAAGCGGTAATAAATATGTTGCAGGCCTGTTCTTTTTAAATTGAATTGTCAAACCATCTGATGTATTTATGTATTAATATTGTATGAAAATTAATATGATCATGTATGAAGAGAAATGAAAGCTAACTTGCTTTAAGGAACATATTCTATTGTATTTAGCCTATGTTCATCCACAACTTAAAACACAATTATAAATCTTACATAACTATATAAAACAAGAAAAAACTATTGTGTACAATTCTACCCATAGACCATGTTTATTTATTTAGTTTTTATCCCTTCATGTAAAAGCGAGACTAGTTGGAATTATTCTCCAGGGTAGACCCAATTGAAAAAAAATAAATACATAAGATGGTTTGATAGTTTTATTTAAAAGCATATGTCTGTATGTATTTATTACTGCATTAAGGTAATGTTGCATTTTACTTACCCAAATTACTTTTTACTGGCATAATGTCTAAATTGGAGAGTAAATTAGTCAATGACCCAAAACCTTATCTGGAGCGCTGCCCACAATGTTTATGAAAAAAATATATTTAAAGTGTACTGG